>NW_025973413.1:6448-9094 GCF_021869965.1 Rhincodon typus
TGTGTGTGTGTGTGTGTGTGTGTGTGTGTGTGTGTGTGTGTGTGTGTATACGTGTGTATGTGTGTATATGTGTGTGAGAGTGTGTGTGTATGTGTGTGTGTGTATGTGTGTGTGCATGTGTATGTGTGTGTGCATATGTATATGTGTGTGTGTATGTGCGTGTACGTATGTGTGTGAATGTGTGTATGTGTGTGTGTACGCGTGTGTGTACATGTGTGTGTGTACGTGTGTGTGTGCACGCATGTATGTACGTGTGTGTGTGTAAGTGTGTGAGTGCATGTGTATATGTGTGTGTATGTGTGTGCATGAGTACGTGTGTGCATACATGTATGTGTGTGTGTATGTGTGTGCATGTGTATATGTGTGTGTTTGTGTGTGTATGTGTGCGTGTGTGTGCATGTGTGCGTGTGTTTGCATGTGAATGTGTGTGTGTATGTATGTGTGTACGTGTGTGTGTGCGTATGTGTGTCCATGTGTATATGTGTGTGTGTATGTGTGTGTGCATGTGTATGTGTGTGCATATGTGTGTGTGAATGTGCGTGTGTATGTGCGCATGTGTACATGTGTGTAAATGTGTGTTTGTGTGTGTGTGTACATGTGTGTGTGCATGGGTGTGTGTGCATGGGTGTGTGAATGTTTGTGGGTGCACGTGTGTGTGCGCGTGTGTGTGCACATGTGTGTGTATGTGTGTGTGCATGTGTATATGTGTGTGAATTTGTGTATGTGTGTATATGTGTGTGTCTGCATGTGTGAGTGTGTGTGTGCGCACGTGTGTGTGTGTGTTTGTGTGTGTATGTGTGTGTGCATGTTTATGTCTGTGTGCATATGTGTATGTGTGTGTATATGTGTGTGTGCACGTGTATGAGTGTATGTGTACGTGTGTGAGTGTGTGTATGTGTGTGTGCATGTTTATGTGTGTGTGCATATGTGTATGTGTGTGTGAACGTGTGCGTGTATGTGTGTGTGTGTGCGAGTGTGTGTGTATGTGTGTGTGCATGTGAATATGTGTGTGTGTGTATGTGCGTGTGAATGTTTGTGTGTGTAGTGTGTGTGAATGTGTATTGTGTGTGAATGTGTGTACGTGTGTGTGTATGTGTGTGTGTGAGTGTGCGTGTATGTGTGTGTGGTCATGTGTATATGTGTGTGAATGTGCATATGTTTGTGTATGTGTGCGTGTGTGTGTGTGCATGTGAATATGTGTGTGAGTGTGTGTATGTGTGTGTGAATGTTTGTGTGTGTATTGTGTGTGAATGTGTGTGTGTATGTGTGTGTGTGTGTGTATGTGTGTGTGCATGTGTATATGTGTGTGTGCATATGTGTACGTGTGCAAGTGTGTGTATGTGTGTGTGTGCATTATATGTGTGTGTATGTGTACGTGTATGTGTGTGCACATGTGTGAGTGCGTGTATGTGTGTGCATGTGTATGTGTGTGTGCATATGTGTATACGTGTGTGAATGTGTGTGTGTGCGTGTATGTGTGCATGTGCATATGTGTGTGTGTGTGTGCATATGTGTATGTGTGTGTGCATATGGGTATGTGTGTGAATGTGTGTGTGTACATGTGTATGTGTGTGTGCATATGTGTATATGTGTGTGAATGTGTGTACGTGTGTGTGTATGTGTGTGTGCATGTGTGTGTGTGTATATGTGTCCATGTGCACATGTGTACATGTAAGAGTGTGAATGTGGTGGGAAATGCAAGGTTAGGGGGATAGGGCAGGAGGATGAGTCGGGGTAGAATGCTCCTTGGAGGGTCAGTGTGGACCTGTTGGGATGAATGGCCTGTTTCTATATTGTAGGGGACTGTCTGAGTGCTCACTGCAAGCAGGTGGATCTTGAATGTGTGTTGATCATGAAATCGAGCAGGGCTGTTTAGTCTCTCTAACCTGCCCCCGTGCTACAATTCAGACCATGGCTGATTGCTTTTGTGTGCTAGCCCTGCATCCTTCCCCAAACAGGAGAAATGCGGGTCAAGAAACATATCAACCATGATTAAATGGGCCCAATGGCCTCATTCTCATTCTATCCTTTACTGTTACGGTCCTTATCCTCTGGCATTCTAGAGTCACTGATGTCTACAACGCAGATCAAGGCCCTTCAGCCCATCATGTCTAACAAACTGTTCTAACCCATTTCTAAGCTAATTGATGAGGGTAGGATTTAGGCCTCCGTCCAGCATTTAATCAGAGAATCCCGACAGTGTGGGAGCAGGCTATTTGGCCTATCAGGTCCACACCAATCCTCCAAAGAGGATCAAATGCAGGCTCAAACCCCTACCCTATCCCTGTAACCCTGCATTCCCCATGGCCAATCCACCCTAGCCTGCAAATCCCTGGGCACTATGGGACAATTTAGCACGGCCAATCCACCCTAACCTGCACATCCCTGGACACTATGGGACAATTTAGCACGGCCAATCCACCCTAACCTGCACATCCCTGGGCACTATGGGACAATTTAGCACGGCTAATCCATCCTAACCTGCACATCCCTGGGCACTATGGGGCAATTTAGCACGGCCAATCCACCCTAACCTGCACATCCCTGGGCACTATGGGGCAATTTAGCACGGCCAATCCACCCTAACCTGCACATCCCTGGACACTATGGGACAATTTAGCACGGCCAATCCACCCCAACCTGCAC
>NW_025973414.1:0-9093 GCF_021869965.1 Rhincodon typus
TCAGCCTTCCTGCTCCTCTGATGCTGCTTGGCCTGCTGGTGTTCATCCAGCTCTACACCTTGTTATCTCAGATTCTCCAGCATCTGCAGTTCCTACTATCTCTGAAACAGATTTCAGATGGGTTACTTTGTTCAAGAATGTTGTGAATTATATTTAAAATCCTTTACTAAATAACTGACTGTAAAACTGTTTTTTGTCATCTGCATTGGAAAACCAGAAAAAAAAAATTGAAAATGAAGTAGTAAATTCATGATGCGATATCACATGATTCACCTCAGCCAATTTTTATCACTAAAGGGATTACTGTTTGATATAAATTCTACTTTCAGAGATGATTACATATTCTTTCTATTTTAAGCTCAACCTGTGCAATTGATTTTCCTCCAATGAAAGGAATGTGTGATGCTGTGTATGTCTGAGATATACTGATGTACTTGTATGTTTGATTTGATTAAATGGATCACTCAGTGAAGCTTCCTGTCAACTCTTTCAATCTCCTCAGCTTTTAACCAAAGATGTGCAATCTTCAACAGAAATGTTAAGCTGAAATGACATTGCAGGAAGATAGCAGCTTTGGTTCAAATTTTTCATATCCCAAGGCTCGGGGGTATTTTCCATAAGCATTGTAGCAGTGAATGTGATTCCTGTCGCTGTATTTGAACTAAAACAATATGCGTGCAAGATAGTACCTTTAAGCTTTAAGAGGGGAAACCATCTATTTGCCCTAATCCTTGTCACACACTTCTTCTATTTTCACACTATTTTGAAGATTTTTATTTACAGCATTAAAGCTTCAACTTGAATAAAAAATGAGCTTTTAGGAAATAAATTCTTTCAGGTTATTATTACTTATTCAGCTCAGTCGGTCAGCAGATTAGTGTAACTGTATTCATCTACATTTGATTATTCCCTCCACTGCCTTTTTAATCATTTCAGTAGATTATAGTCCAGTATTGTGGAAATACTCAAGTGTGGCACTTGAAGAAGAATACAGACTATTTGGGGTAACAGAAAGTGCAGCCACCCTATCATTATTGTGTAAATGTAATGTTTCAGGGTCCAACTAGGCATTGCAGAGGAACCCTATTGATTGGTTATAAGACTAAAAGTAATGCAGATCATAATTTGGAAGGTGCTGTTGAAGGAACCTTGTTAAATTACAACGGTGCATCTTGTGGATGGCACATAATGCTGCTACTGTGCATTGCTGGTGGAAGAAGTGAATGTCGAATGTGCTGGATGAGATATTAATCAGGTGGGATTCTTTGATGTGCCTCTATGTTGAGTATTGTTACAGCTGCACTTATCAAGGCAAGTGGAGAGTATTCTATCACATTCCTGACTTGTTAATCATGGAAAATCGTAAAAATTATTTTGGGAGCCAGGAGATGACTTATTGCTGCAAACTTCCCAGTCTCCAATCTGCTCTTGTAGCCACAGTGTTTATATGGCTGATCCAGTTAGGTTTCTAATCAATGCTATCTCCTTTAATATTGATTACTGGGTGGTTATGGCGTCGATGTAGCAGTAGGGTCAATGATTATAATCCTCTGGAATATTAAGCAAAGTAGTTGGATATTCCCTGTTTTGAGATGATTGTTAGCTGGCATTTGATTGATTCAAATGTTGTTTGCCATGTATCAGCTCAAGCCTGAATGTTGTCCAGGTCTTATGGCATGCAGGAAGGGGCTTCTTCAATGCCTGAGCGGTTGTGAACATAACTAAACATTGTGCAGTTTTCAGTGAATATTCCCATTTCTGACTGGAGGTCATTGATGAAGTAACTGAAGATGGTTGGGCCTGGGACACTATCCTGAGGGACTCCTGCAGTGATGTCCTTGAGCTGGGACTATGACTTGTCACAAATTACAGTTCACACATTCTACTCAACCTAGCTGAGCTGCCATATCTTAAAATTATTTCCCTTACATATGAACTTTACCAAGGATTACTTATGTTAATTCTATTATAATATATTAGTCCCAATTTTTCCTTATTTCTGTTAAAGCCAAGTACAGTGACCTCCTTAAAAAAATACTTTTATGATTTAAAGCAATTTAAAGGCAGTCCCTCATCGCAGCTTCTTACCATCCAATAACTTCACAGATATTTTATGCTGACACTATTGTTTTTTTCATTCTTCTTCCAAACTCAGATAGTTGTGAGCAGCTGAATGGTATGTCTCTCCTATTCCTAGGTAAATGGTGTCAGCCTCAAGACTCATCCATGATTTATAGCTTCCAGCTCTGAGCTGCTTCCTTGCGAACTTGGTGCTTCTCCAACTCTTTGACATTAAAATTATGTTTATACTTTAAAACTACAAGGAATATATGAACCTGTCTCACCACTTATGTACTCCTGGTTTTAATGGCTTCACCCAATGGTGGCTGTGCCATCAGCTGTTCAGGATCTGAGCTCCAAAATTTCTTCCAAACACATCTCTGAGTCCTTACTCTCCCTCTTCCTTTTAAGACACAGCTTAGAAACTACCTGTGTGACCAAGCCATGCCTTATTATAACCTAATGAAGCTTAGTGTTGATTTTCTTTGCAGTTGTGCCTGTGAAGCAACTTGGGAGACAATGCTAAAGGTGCTAAATAAATTCAATTTTTGGTTGTAGTTATTGGTGACTCAGTGACTAAATGCAGCATCCGGTGTTGAACTGGACAAGGAGTGTCCAAGGCTTAATCCTGGATCTGTGTTGGCTGACCTTAGTTGTAAGGGTTCAGGAGCCCCAAGTTAAGGAGAAGGTTGCATTGTTTTGTCTTTGAGGAAACCTGTGATTGCATGGTCTGCTGACTCACATCTGAAGAGCTCTTAGTAAAATGAGGCATTGGAGCACTTCTGCCAACATGGAGACCCACTGCGCTGTTATTCCGAAAGGAAAAAGTAAGAATGCCAGAACAAGACATAAATAATTACAAAGAATAATTCTTGAGTGCGTCAAATTTGGTTAAAAATTACTAAGCCTGTACAATGAAACAATGCTTTGGAAAAGCTCTACTTTGTACTTGGCTGGATTTCCCACTGACTTTGTATTATAGTACTTCTGTCATATGGAGAACAGTAATTGAAATGCTCAAAGATTGTTTCCTCTGCTCCAGGCTGTGTGCCAGCCTCAGCACGCATGAGAAGACTGTGACAGTAAGATGCAGATGAAGTGAAAATGACTGAAGATGAAAACCAGTTCACGGTTGGGCTCCTGTAATTAGCACGCTGTTTTGGCAATTCTCAGAGTCTGCTGTAGGACAATCGTTCAGCGCAGTGAGAAATTTTATGGTGACCAGAAAAGCAATGGGGGTGATTTTCATGCCTATTTTTAGTTGGGTATTTGGTACGAATAGGGGATGACTAATTGGCCTATTCCTTCTGTTGATTCAATTGTTGTAGTTTTCACCTGATTTTGGGGCCCTTTCCCGACTTCAGGCAAAATGGATTCCTTTGAAATGCATAGATCCACACACAATTTTCATATTCAAATGACTGCACCAAGTACCATCCATTGGTACATTTCATAAGCCAATAAAATCTGTTTTACTTTTGCATATATTGTTGATTGGTGGGAGAAATATTAACCAGTTCACTGGATATCCAAAAAAGAGGTCAGATAAAACTTTGCTTTAAATTTCCACCTGAAACACAACACCTCTTCACAGTGCAGCAGTTCCTCAGTGCTACACTTAGGCTAAATTAGTGTTCCAATCTATAGTCATCTAATTGTACTGCACTCAATCTTATTCAAATAACTCTAGATAAAGAATCAGTATTTCAGCACTAGTAAGGCCGAATATATCATGTTACGATTTGTTTAACTTGTTCACATTTTCAAGAAATATGCAGCAATTGTAGTCACAGTGAATATTTCATGTTAAGATTCTAATTAAAAGGGTGATACATCATGAAATTCGACTCGTGCTTTAAAGTACCATCTGATGATGAAGGAGAGTGCATGTACCAGCAGGGTTGGTACAGTGGTTAGCTAAAATTCAAACTCTTTCATTTCACCAGGTTTTTAATCTCAGGTTTGAGGACAAAGAGAAAAGAGAGGAGAATATCAGCAATCTAACACTGCAAGTGCCAAATGCAGTCTGGTACAGTACTGACCAGCATCCCAGGAAAACTAGTCATGTTAACTAATTACAACAGTAGCTACAAAACTGATCAATTCACTGAATCCTTTACTTCAAGACCATACACATTTCTCACTGTATTATCTCCTTTTTTATATATTTTATGAGGTATTTAATCTTGATATCAGAGGAAATGACTTATTTCTCATTCCAAATTACTGAGAAAGAGATGGTAGACCATTTTCTCACCTCATCATATTTAATTTTAAAACTGAGTTTCCATTTTTGAGAGCACTTCGAGGCAGTTATATAGAATGTGACTGCAGGTGTATGTGAGCCTGTCTCCATCTCAGCCACCAGCTAAGTTTCCCACAATCACAAACCAGCTCCACTTCGACTACAGCACCAACAGTGGGAAATGACCCCAGGATGCAGTGTGTATAAAAGCTGGCCAGGTTTAATCCAGCCACGACAACTGACCAGGAGCATCCTCACAATGGTCTGTGAACTAACAATTTCCATAAGTTCACGTGTAGCCCACTTTTACTTTTTGAGTGTTTCGGTTTAAAATAACAGCAGCACAATCTTTTAAATAAGTAAGATTAAAGCTTACTTTACACACAGCTATTATTGAAAGTTATTTCAACAAAATGTGAAAAGTTATTGGCTGAAATACAGATGCAATGAATTAAAGTGAGGAAAGAAGTTATATTTGATAATTATACAACACTTGGCTGTATTTGTAACAAATACATATAAAAATACACAAGATAAAAAATACACCGACCAGTCAGTGTCTAATATGGTTAAAGGACTGGATTGCTTGAAGATTCTCTCCAAAGTAAAGAGTTTGAAAACTTGAAGTCAGACTTAGTAGCAATGATGCCTTCTACAGATAAATAGCTGGAAGTTGCTCCCAGAGGTGGACCGAGCAAAGCAGCTTCTGAAAGTGAATGAAGGCTTCTTCGTTTTGTTTTCCCAGCATAGAAACTTGTGGCTACCTCCCTGTACCTCCCTTTTGAGAAGTAGAAGTCTTTTGTGATTTTCTGTCCCATGGTGTTCAGTTGGTTCTTCTGAGGTTTGCATTCAAAATGATTGCTCAGAGCCAGACACATCTCCAGCTAAAAAAAAAACTTAAAAATTGGTGCTATCCTGACCTATTGAGCAAGGCAGCCTGCGTATACCACTGGATGCACTGCCACAACTCACCAAGTTTCCTTCCAAACCTATGACCTCCATCAGCTAGAAGCACAAGGACAGCATGTTACAAACTTCACTATGTGCAGTTCCCCCTCCAAGTTACACACTATCCTCACTTGCATGTTACCAGTCCTGCATGTCATAGATTCAAAATCGTAGGTCTCTCTCCCTAACAGCACAGTGTAGAAACTTCACCACATGGACTGTAGTCCACCTTCTCAAGGACAATGAGGGATGGATAATAAATGCTGGCCTTACCAGAAACACCAAGATCATATGACTAATAAAACCATATCTGTCCTTTCAGGAAGAAGATGAGTGAATAATAGTACAGTTTTCATTATCATTTCCCCTGCTGCATTCCCACAAATTACCAATTTATTGAACTCCATTTCTCAACTTACCATTGTGGGATTTGAAATTCTCAAATGTTAATCCAGCGATGTAACTGTACTGTACTTAGCAAATTAAGAGATGGAGACTGATTCAAACACAGGGGAGTGTTTGTTCACAGAACATTTCCTTTGGTACCAAACACTGCATTATTTCCATTTCTTACCGAACAATATAATTGAAATTGAAAAAAACTGCACATAAGTAACTTCGAGCACCTACTAATTTTTGTACTGTAAAACCATTTTAATGTGGATGGGGTGAGGTGAGTGACAAGCTGATACTTCATAAAGTGAGGTTATATCTCTTGCTTGGATTTCTGACTGTCAGACTCAGAAAGATTTGTTTCTGACAGTTGTGAGCTCCACACCTTTCAGCCATGTCTCTGGATGTGTCACTAGAAGGAGTTAAAGCAATGCCAGATGTTCTCATCCCAGGACAGTAACTGTAATTATGTGAGTGTGGTCAGAAGTGCTGAGAAGGTTAGTGCTATCAGCTTCAATCCTGGATGTCACCACTGTAGAAAATGGTCACTGCCTTACAAGAGCTGCAAGTGTGAGTACACCTCACTTACTCACAGTAAGGAGGAAGCACTTCCGTGCTGTGTGTTACAATGGCATCAGCACTGTAAAACTCACCCAGGAGAATATGATCATACTGCAGTCTGGGCTTTCACAAAACAGAACCACTGCTGGTAATGTGTGTAGCCTTTGTTTGGAAACACAAATGGCAGTTGTTGGGCTTTACCTTGGAGAGATTGGTGGGCAGAGTAAATAGGACCTTCGAAGGAAACACCTAACTTCTGCAGTTTGTTGCCCAACAGATGAGTGAATGGCATCTGCACGGCAGAGGCAGTGGCACAGCGGAGGCACATGCTGTTTTATGGCAGGAATTCAGCATAGCTTCTTTGCCACTAGTCCTTTAGCCAATATCCAGCACACTGACACCCTCTGCATCAACCAAGGTGCAATGGCAAATGGCATTGATCAAGAGCATCTGTGGGGTTGACACCTGAGGTCCAGTAACCTTCCATTGGGTTTGCCAAGACTATGAGAGAGAGTGAGAGAGAGAGAGAGGGAGAAGAAGGGAGAGACAGAGAAAGAAAGTGAGAGAGAGGGACAGAGAGAGGAGGAGAGGGAGCAACTCATAGAAGGAGTAAAGATGATACACTTAAGAAAAGTACAATGGTTAATCATTTGGATATGGGATAAATTGAAGGTAATTTTAACTCAGATGACCTTCTTTATTGTCAGATTTGGTACTTTTGAACAGTATTATTTGATAACAGCAGCTTTTGATCTCCATTCCAAGAATGTAAGAGATAGTGAAGTGGCTAGAATCATTGGAAGTTCCATTCATGTGAGATGGAAAATGTGGCGAGGGATGTAATGAGGTCTGGAGGGATGGTTCACCTTACAGCAGAAAAGCTGAAGGGAAGATAAAATAAATAGTGTAGAATTATGAAAGGTTTGATACCGGAAATAAATAGTAACTATTATAGCTGAGAGATCTGGTCACCAGAGCATACAACCTATCACTTGCTGTAAGGCATTAAGATAGCTGTCCCTTTTTTTGAAGCTTTCTTCTGATTCTCAGCAATTTCCTCACCCAATAAATTTCTACAACACTGCTGTGTCTCCTTCGATTACAGATCATGGCTTCTTTACTGCAAGGCTGGGAAGTCTGAAGTAAGCCCCCTGATGTCTCCAGCTAAACAATCCTCTGCTTCAGCATCTCATCAGTGTAATCTAATAATGATCATGTGTATCCCCGGTCTAAATAAAACATGTCCTATAGGCATGATGGGGCAACAGAGGGGCCTCAGGAGTCAACAAGGTGCAGGGCTGGATGAACACAGCAGGCCAAGCAGCATCATAGGAGCAGAGAGGCTGACGTTTCGGGCCTAGACCCTTCATCAGAAAAGGGGGAGGGGAAGGGGGTTCTGAAATAAATAGGGAGAGAGTGGGAGGCGGATAGAAGAGGGATAGAGGAGAGGATAGGTGGAGAGGAAACAAACAGGTCGAAGAGGCGGGGATGGAGCCAGTAAAGGTGAGTGTAGGTAGGGAGTTAGGAAGGGGATAGGTCAGTCCAGGGAGGATGGACAGGTCAAGGGGGCGGGATGAGGTTGGTCGGTAGGGGATGGAGGTGCGGCTTGAGGTGGGAGGAGGGGATAGGTGGGAGGAAGAACAGGTTAAGGAGGCAGGGACGAGCTGGACTGGTTTTGGGATGCGGTAGGGGGAGGGGAGATTTTGAAACTTGTGAAATCCTCCAACCTCATCGTTCCCCAACATTGCACTGCCTGCTTCTATCTCCTTCCCAAAATCCACAAACCTGAATGCCCTGGTCGACCCATTGTCTCCACCTGCTCCTGCCCCACCGAACTGATCTCCAACTATCTCGACTCCATTTTCTCCCCCTTGGTCCAGGAACTCCCTACCTATGTCCGTGACACCACCCACGCCCTCCACCTCCTCCAGAACTTCCAATTCCCCGGTCCCCAACACCTCATCTTTACCATGGATGTCCAGTCCCTCTACACCTGCATTCCCCATGCAGATGGCCTTAAGGCCCTCCGCTTCTTCCTGTCCCGCAGGCCCGACCAGTTCCCCCTCCACTGATACCCTCATCCGCTTAGCCGAACTCGTCCTCACACTCAACAACTTCTCTTTCAATTCCTCCCACTTCCTACAGACAAAGGGGGTAGCCATGGGTACCCGCATGGGCCCAAGCTATGCCTGCCTCTTTGTAGGTTACGTGGAACAATCCCTCTTCCGTACCTACACCAGCCCTAAACCCCACCTCTTCCTCCGTTACATTGATGACTGTATCGGCGCCGCCTCGTGCTCCCACAAGGAGCTCAAACAGTTCATCCACTTCACTAACACCTTCCACCCCAACCTTAAGTTTACCTGGACCATCTCTAACACCTCTCTCCCCTTCCTGGACCTCTCTGTCTCCATATCGGGCAACCACCTAGAAACCGATATTCATTTCAAGCCCACCGACTCCCACAGCTACCTAGAATACTCCTCCTCCCACCCACCTTCCTGCAAAAATGCTATCCCCTATTCCCAATTCCTTCGCCTCCGCCGCATCTGCTCCCAGGATGAGGCATTCCACTCCCGTACATCTCAGTTGTCCTCGTTTTTCAAGGACCGTAACTTCCCCCCCTCGGTGGTCGAGAACGCCCTCAACCGTGTCTCCCACATCTCCCGCACCTCATCCCTCACACCCCGTCCACGCAATAAAAACCAAAAAAGAATCCCCCTCGTCCTCACGTACCACCCCACCAACCTCCGGATCCAACGCATCATCCTCCGACACTTCCGCCATCTGCAATCCGACCCCACCACCAAAGACATCTTTCCCTCCCCACCCTTATCTGCTTTCCGGAGGGACAACTCTCTCCGTGACTCCCTTGTCCGCTCCAC
>NW_025973415.1:0-9092 GCF_021869965.1 Rhincodon typus
GACACACATCATTTCACCCTCAAACCCCAGGTTACTTATTTATGAGTGCTGATCTTCCTTTAGCCACCCACATTATTTTTACTACAAGGGATTCTACCAGGATTCAAAGAGAAAGGAATCTCAATACTTTTTTTTTAAGGGGTGTATAAAGCAGACCATTTCAAAATAGTACACCTGTAAACTGAGTATCTTACCTCATTCACCGTACCCTACTCAAGGTCAGTCATTACAGCCTGATCCCTCTCTGCACTGTGGTATTGATATTTTATTGAGTCATGAATTTAGGCTGTAAACAGAGGCAAAGGAATCCTTAGAGGTCAGTGAACTATAGGACCATAAGATGTAGGAACAGAAGAGGGCCATTAGCCCACTAACTCTGCTCATGCTTGATCCGATAATCCTGAACTCAACTTTCCTGCCTTTTCCCCATAACCTTACCCATTACAAATCTGCCTATCTCTGACTTGAATACACTCGAACTACACTTGAATACAGCCTTGAGAGCTCTCTGTGGCAAAGAATTTGACAGATTCACCACCCTTTGGAGAAGAAATTCTTCCTCTGCCTTATAAGGGCAACCCCTTATTCTGAGATTTTGCTCTCTGGTCCTAGACTCTCCCGCAGCAACCTCTCAGCATTTACCCTGTCAAACCCCATAACAAACTTAAATATTTCAAAAAGCTCTGTCTTTTAAACTTCAATGAGTACAGACCCAACCTGATCAACCTCTCCTCATAAGAAAATCTCTCTATGCCTGGCATCAACTGAATGAACCTTCTCTGTACTGCCTCCAATTCCAGTATATCTTTCCTTAGAAAAGGGGTCCAAAATGGTTCACTGCATTCCAGCTGTGGTACGATGAGTGCTTTGTATACTTTTAGCAAGACTCGTCCATTTTTATAATCTATTCCCTTTGAAATAAAGGCCAACAATTCATTTGCCTTCCCTATTATCTGTTGAACTTGGATGCTAGTTTTTTATAATTTTTGCAAATGGACTCCCAAGTCACTCTGTGCTGTAGCTTTCTGCGGTCTTTCTTCATTTAAATAATATTTAGCTCCTCTATTCTTCCAGCCAAAATGCATAACCTCACATCTTCCCACATTATGTTTCATCCGCCAAGTGTTTGCCCACTCACTTAACCTGTCTATATCCCTCTGCAGATTCTGTGTCATTCTCATCACTTGCCTTCCCACTATTCTTGGGTCACCTTCAGCATTCATCTTCAGCACTTCCCTCTTCTAAGTCATCAACATATATTGCAAATAATTGTGATCCCCCCAGCACTGATCCCTGTGGCACTCCATTAGTTAGAGGTTGCCGTCCTGAAAACATTTCCTTTATCCCAACTCTCTCTTTCATGTTAGTTACCCAATCCTCTGTCCATGCTAATATATAAACAACCAGTACAATGGGCCGTTGTCTTATTAAGTAGCCTTATGTTCAGTACCTTATCAAATGCTGTTATGGAAATCCAAAAATATTACTTCGACTGGTTCCCCTTTATCTATCCTACTTGTTATCCTCATAAAAGAATTCAAATAAATTTGTCAGGTCTGATTTCCCCTGCATGAAATCACGCTGACTCTGCTTGATTATATTTCGAAATGTTCTGCTATTACATCCCTTATAATAGCTAGTAATGTTTTCCCAATAACAGATGTTAAGCTAACTAGCCTGCTTTTGGCTCCCTCCTTTTCAAATCAGAGTATTACATTGACAGTTTTCCAATCCTCTTGGACTTTTCCAGAATCTTAGTGTCTTAGAAAATTACCACCAGGGCATTCACTATCTGTAGCTACTTCCTTAATATCTTAGGATACAACCCACAAGGTCCAGTGGACTTAGCGGCCATTAATTTCCAGAGTACTTTTTATTTTGTGATAGATATTGTATTTATTTCCTAACCCCTTTTGCTCCTTGATTATTTAGTGTATTTGGAATGCTATTAGTGTATCCTACCGTTAAAACTGATACAAAGTATTTATTCAACTCCTCTGCCATTTCCTGGTTCCCCATTATTATCTCCCTTGCCTCATTCTTTAAGGGTCTACATTCATTTTGGCCTCTCCCTTCCTTTTAATATATTTAAAGGAGCTCTTACTGTCCATTTTTATATTACTTGCTAATTCATCTTCAAAGTATTTATTATGCAGCTTTTGTTGATTTTTAAAACTTTCCCAATCCTCTAACTTCACATTAATCTTCGCCACATGACATGTTTTTTCTTTTAATTTGACACTGTCCTTAATTTCCTCGGTTAATCATGGATGATTTATCTCCCTTCCTAGAATCTTTCTTCCTCACTAAGATATATCTTTGTTGGCGAGTCATGAATTATTTTCTTAAATATCTATCATTGTTCTTCAGTCTTCTTTTCTGCTAAACTACTTTCCTAGTCCAGCCCAGCCGACTCTGCTCTCATCCCTCTGTAATTAAGTTTTCCACTGTTGTTTCTGACCCAAGTTTCTGTCTCTCAAACTGAATGCTAAATTCTACCATGTTATGGTCACTGTTCCCCAGGGGATCTTTTACTTTGAGATTGTTTATTAAACCTTTATGCATTGCCCGATCTAAAATAGCCTGAACCTTGGTTGGATCCACAACATTGTATTCCAGGAAATTTCCCAAATACACTATGAATTCTTGTTCATGGTTGTCTCTACAAATTTGATTTTCTCAATGTACATGAAAATTTAAAAATGGCAAAGTCAGCATAATCTTACCAGATGATAGGGCTGCTCTGTCACTACAGAGCGACAACCGGTGGTGGTTTAACCTGAGAGTCACCATGCCACAGGCAAGGGAAGAGGTTGAGAAGGAGAATCCTTCAGGGTAACTTCAGCTGGCGTGGTAACCAAACCCATGCTGTTGGCATCATACTGCATTGCAAACCAGCCATTCAGCCAACTGAGCTAACTGACCCCATGAAGATTAAATTCACGCATGATTAATATACATTCTTTTTACATGCCCTTATTATCTCCTGATTCATTCTCTGCTCTACAGTGCAATTACTGTTATGGGACCTATAAACTACACCTGCCAGTCTCTTGTTCCCTTGTTATATTTTACCTCCACTATATCTTCCAATCCAAGATCATTTCTTACATATTCCATCTCATACTAACAAAGCTACCCAATTCTGCATTCCTGCCTGTCCTTTTGGAAAGCCACTTACCCTTTACTTCCCAGCTTTGATCTCCTTGCAGCCATATCTCCGTAATGACTAGAATATCTATTTGTGCTGTTAATTCATTTATTTTGTTCCAAATGTTGCATGCATTTAAGTACAGCCATTAATTTTGCCTTTTTACCACTTTCCCCCCCTTTGACCCTATTTCCTGCTGTTTTTCTATGTTTGTACACTCCGCTCCTTCCTGTCCCACTCTGGGTATCATTACGTAAATAGCTGCCCTGCAATGCTGTCATAATCTCTTGCTTTGTAAGCCTGTGTATCCATTCCATTTAGTTTACAGCCCTCTCTACAGCACTAATTATTCAATTCAGCAGGACCTGGTCCCAGCATGGTTCAACTGAAGCTCATCCCACTAGGACAGCTCCCTTCTACCCAAGTACTGGTGCCAGTGACCCATGAACTGAAACCCATTCCTCCCACACCAATCCTTGACTCATGCATTTAATTCCTTGGCTCTATTTACTCTGTGCCTGTTTGCCCACGAGTCAGGTAGGAATCCTGAGATTATTACCTTGTAGGTTCTGCTTTTTAAACTTAGTCCCTAATTGCTCAAATTCTTTCAGCAGAAACTCCTTTCCAGTCCTATCAATGTTATTGATACCAACACAGATGATGACAACTGTATCCCTCCCCTCCCACTCCAAGTTCCTGTCCAGCTTTGAGGAGATTAACTCTGGCAGCGGGCAGGCAATACAACCTTTGGGACTCACACTCACGGCTGCAGAGAACAGTATCTGTCCCCCTAATTTTACAGTATCCTTCCACTACTATGTTTCTATTTCCCCCTCCGACTTGAATGGCTCCTTGTACCACGCTGCCATGATCAGTTTGCTCACCCTCCTTGCATTCCCTACTCTGGTCCACACACTTCAAGAATGTTGCAACTGTTGGACAACTGCAGGGACTGAGGCTCCTTGAGAACACCCCTTAAGTCGCCATACCTGCCTCACCTAGAGTAACAAACTCTGTCCCTGATTACAGACTAAATTTTAATTACCTAATCTGAGAGGTGCAACCCCCGATGCTTAAGCCTTGTATTATACTTTTAAGATATTCTGTGTTTTAGAGAACAAAATAAATCCCTATTCTTAATTATATAATAATCTTCTAAATGGACCAATCTGGCCA
This sequence comes from Rhincodon typus, assembly GCF_021869965.1. NCBI lineage: Eukaryota > Metazoa > Chordata > Chondrichthyes > Orectolobiformes > Rhincodontidae > Rhincodon > Rhincodon typus. The sequence continues at coordinate 4,328 of NW_025973415.1, forward strand.
ACAAATCGGTTGCCACAGTGCCAATAAACCAATGAAGAAACAATCTAACAAAAGTCTCCTACTTTACAGGCGCTCAACTGATACAAAACTAATTCATGCAGATGAAAGAAACTCATCAATTGAAATTAGAGTGTTTCCACCCATGTTGGCAATATATGCAAGCACTTCAAGAACCACCAGTTGCAGAAGGCCTTGAGCGTACTAGCAGACACTGCATGCTGCATCTCCAGGGCATGGAAAAGGCCGTGGATGTGATGGGCTTCTGCTTCTCAGTTGAAATCTGAGATTGAAACTATTTATTAAATTTACTGAGATATATCTGGTGGCCACTCTTGCAAATGGACTCTGGAGAGCCAGGGACAAAAGAGACACAATATATGAACAGTGAGCAAAAGCAGGTGGCTGGAAAAGGAGAAGGCAATTTTGGATATTTGCCCTTCATTTGAATGAAAGGCCCTGTAATAAACAAATAAATTATTGCTCTTGTTTTATATTTTCAAAACTCATTCAAGTGATGTGGATTTCTCTGGGTGGACCAGCATTTATTGCCCATCCCTGATTGCCCAGACAACATTGCTAAGGGTCTGGATTTGAAAGGAATGTGGAAGAAGAATGTGGGACCTGAAGGGGAAACCAATTACAGCGGAGAACAATGCGTGAAGGGTTGAGGGTGCAGGAAAAGTAAAATTGGATAGACAATGTTCAATGAAGTACACTGCATACTTTGATGTTGTACTGTAAAATACTGTGAACAATTTTTGTTTGGTGCTGTTTGTCAGGATTCTAGGAGAGTTCACTGCACTTTCTCTAATAGTACAACGATATCTTTAATATTCACCCAAACAGGCCTTGTTTTAACAGCTCTTCTGACTGCATTCCCTCAGGACTGGACTGGGGGGTGTCAACTACCCAAACCTCTGGAATGGAGCTCAAACCCACAACTACCTAACCCAAAGACTGGTACACAAGGATCGGTGCTGGATCCACTGCTTTTTGTTATTTATATAAATGATTTGGATGTGAACATAGGAGGTATGGTTAATAAGTTTACAGATGACGCCAAAATTGATGGTGTAGTGGTCAGTGAAGAAGATTATCTCAGAGGACACTGGGACCTTGACCAGATGGGCTGAGGAGTGGCAGATGGAGTTTAGTTTAAATAAATGTAAGGTATTGCATTTTGGTAATACCAACAAGGACTGAACTTATACACTTAATGGTGGAATCCTGAGGAGTGTTGCCAAACAAAAAGACCTCGGGGTGCTGGTTCATAGTTCCTTGAAGGTGGAGTCACAGGTAGACAGAGTGGTGAAGAAGTCTTTCTTGGTCAGTGCATTGAATATAGGAGTTGAGATATTATCTCGCAGCTGTACGGGACATTGGTTAGGCCACTTTTGGAATATCATGTTCAATTCTGATCTCCCTGCTGTGTTGTTGTTTGTAAAGATGTTGTTAAACTTGAAAGGGTGCAGAAAAGATTTCCAAGGATGTTGCCAGGGTTGGAGGGCTTGAGCTAAAAGGAGAGGCAGAATAGGCTGGGGCTATTTTCCCTGGAGCTGAGGGGTGACCTTATAGAGGTTTATAAAATCATGAGGGGCATGGATAGGGTGAATAGACAAGGTCTTTTTTTCCAGGGTAGGGGAGTCCAAAACTAGATGGGCATTGGTTTAAGGTGAGAGGGGAAGGATTTAAAAGGGACCTGATGGGCAACATTTTCACAGAGGTTGGTGTGTGTATGGAATCAGCTGCCAGAGGAAGTGGCAGAGGCTGGTACAATTACAACTTTAAAAGGCATCTGGATTGGTATATGAATAGGAAGGGTTTAGAGGAAAATGGGCTAAATGCTGGCAAATGGGACTAGGTTAATTTAGGATAGCTGGTCGGTGTGGACGAGTGGGACCAAAGGGTCTGTTTCCATGTTGTACAACTCTATGACTCTATGTTATCTTGACCAAGATGACAGCTAGGTTCTTTTTGCATTTCTTCTGCTGTAGTCATTTCCCACTCAAGGCAAAAAGCCTGATGTCAGGCCCCTAGCAATGCCACCTTGTAGCTTACCATTTGGAGGCGCAGGAGAATGGCACTTCTCTCTGGTATTGCTTTCTTTCCCCTGGTGATGTGCTGGTTTTCACTCAGCAACTGTACCCCTTCCTCTGTGATGTCGATAAACTCAAGGGTGGTTATTGATTTTGTGCAATGGTGTGAAATAGCTAACAATCTGCTTTATATCTTTTCTGATTATTATTTCTATGACTTTAACAGGAAGGATGTAAGCCAGACTGCCTGCTCGAAATCACCCATTTTACACAATTGTGCAAAGTCAAAATCTACCCTACAGAGTTGCTATAGATACCTAGTTTGAATTTAATGAAATTCTGTGAGACACTATGCTGCCTCACAGCGCCAGGGACCCAGGTTCAATTCCGCCCTTGGGTGACTGTCCATGTGGAGTTGCACATTGTCCCCGTGTCTGCGTGAGTTTCCGCCAGGTGCTCTGGTTTCCTCCCATATTCCAAAGATGTGCAGGCTAGGTGAATTGGCCATGCTAAATTGCCCAAAGTGTTCAGGGATGTGTAGGTTAGGTGTGTTACCATGGGAATGCAGGGTTACAGGGAAAAGGTAGGGGATGGGTCTTGGTGGGACGCTCTTCAGAGAGTCAGTGTGGACTTGTTGGGTCAAATGGCCTGTTTCCACACTGTAGGGATTCTATGATATGACTGTGTATTAGTCAACCTCCTATCAATCTATGGTAATAGCACACCAGTGCATGGCTGAGTCCTCACTTCACCACTGTCTATAAATGTATTTATTAAATACATACTGAACTTTGAAAAAGCAAATTTCAGATAGATCTGAAATGGTGGAAAGGTACAATTTCCAACATAAATTAAGTATTTCAATATACGGTTAATTAAACATATGTTAAAAAGGACCAGGGACATTCAAACGAGGGTAGTGTGAGTGTAAGGTGCGGGGGAGGGGGCTTTATTTTGTGGCAAATAATATTTTTTAAAAAGTGTGTCTGATTTGGTTCCATTAAGTGGAAAAAACCTGCAAGTAATAAAAATCGCCCATCATGGAACAAGAAAGAAGGAAGGAGCTGTGAGCATGACATGCAGCTGTCACTTTCAATTTCCCAACCAGACCCCAAATATGGTGACAAGAAACAGGAAGTAACAGCGAGGAAGAGTGTTTGAGACAGATTACAAATACCTAATATAATATGCAACACTGCAGCAGTTCGAATCTTAACATTCAACGGGGCATTTGTATCAGTTTTGCAGGAGGGATAATTGTGTTTGAAGATCATTTTTATAACCTTTTTCTTGTTTGATGCCTTAGCTAAAGGGACAGATGCATGACTTTCTCTGAGGTCACTGCCACTACCTCCAGCAGTCACTAGGGGGCGTACAGACAGGAGACTTTTCATATTGGACGGAATTTGCTTCCAATACCTAGTGTCTGGAGGTTAGAACATGTAATGCTCTGCTCCATTCCACCACTTATCACATGGAAACAACATGTAAGCATGAAATGACATCACAGAATTGGACAATGCTACATGCTATTTGGCCTGTTTTGCAGCAGCTGTTTTTCCACCTGAATGGTCCAGCCTAATCCCATTCTCATCCTCATTGCGCACATCTTAAAATATTCTTCTTTTCTAAGCAGCTTTTAAACTGTCTTTCAAAAAGGATTTAGGGCCTCTGTTTCAGCAGGCGATACCCATAACTGTATGCAATATTTCAACTGCAGCCTAAAGCTTTGTACAAGTTCAACATGGCCATCTTGCTTTTGAATTCTATGCCTCTAAATAAAAACAGGAATTTGGTTGCCTTTTTTAAAATGGTTTTATCTAGTTGTTTAGCCACCTTTAATGAATTACACAGTCTCCATGAAAATTTGCCTTCCCTGCAACTTGATGCCAACAGCAAATTTTGATATTGTCCCCACAATTCTTCATGTCGGAAATGCTACAGCCAATATGTGCACAGCAAATTCCCACAAGCAGCACTGTGACAGTCATCAATTCATCCACTTTTCAAGTCACTGATTGAGATACAAATATTGGCCCAGTATACCAGGGAGATCTCCTCTGTTCTTCTTCAAAATACCATCATGAAATATCTTACATCCACCTGAGAGGGCAAACAAGGCCTTGATTTACCATCTCATCTGAAAGGAGGCACCTCCAAAAATGCAGTGCTCCTCAGTACTGTATTGGATTCTTAGCCTACATTTTTGCAATCAAATCTCTGGGGTGGAACTTACATTGACAGATTTCTGATTCAGAGATGACTATGCAGAATAACACAGGTAGGAGGCATACATTTTAAAGAATTGACATCCTCAGGTTGAAACAGCATTAATACAATATTCGTACTTGAAGCTTGTGGTGTCATACTGCAATGTGTTATAACTTCTACATACCTTATGAATCAAACATTTCCAAAGGAGATGAAAATTTCTCAATCTTGGACTTTTTTTGCCCCCGGAGAACTACTCATGATAGGATCAGAACAAGCGAGTCTGGAATGTTCCGTAGTTTACTTTGAAAATGTGTCAACACTATTAGTATTTCTGATAAATACCACTTATTTTCTGTAATCATTCATTGAACTTGTAAAGACAATAATGGTAGTTAATTCTAAAGTTACCATCACATAATGCAGCACCAAAGGCAGATACTCCTAGGGATTAAATGACTGAAACTGATTAAATATCCTTCCTCACAGTAAGAAAATTATATAGATAAAAAGTAATA
>NW_025973416.1:0-9089 GCF_021869965.1 Rhincodon typus
AAGGGTCACCAGACCCGAAATGTTAACTCTTTTTTCCTTCACAGATGCTGCCAGACCTGCTGAGCTTTTCCAGCAACTTTGTTTTTGTTCCTGATTTACAGCATCTGCAGTTCTTTCGGTTTTTATTTCTGTGAGGTATCTGCACAAATGTATGGGATTGGATGTCTTTTGAAGAATGTAGATCTAAAATTGCAAGACGAAATTCAGTAACCTGAGAGTTAAGTTCAGACTTTGAAATCCAGTTTTTATCTAGTGTCCCATGGAATGGAAACTTTTTCATCAAAAATGCATGCTCATAAAAAAAAAACCAAGTTAGCATGGGATTTGGGGCTGAGAGCAGAGCAAAACAAATGTACTTTAACTCACCAGAAATGGCACACTAAAATGTTACAATAGGTGCATCTGTACCTCCAAAAATGGTGTGGTACAGATCCCGTGCATACCTTTTCAGACCAGATTGTGTGTTGAAATCACGTAGTCTCACATTAAATATCCTACTGTGTGTTAAGCAGCTGTCTCACCCAAGCAACGTTGCCACAGAGGCCATTTATAACTCACTGAACCCCCTATGATACTGTAACGCTTTGTCTGTCCTTATTCACAGCTGTTGGTAGAAGAGGCTGATTTATCCTTTGTGCACATGTTCCAGACTGAAAACGAGGTGGATAAGGCTCAAATGTTCTCTGCTGAGGCGATTATTGTGACGTTCCACATGATGTACAATCTACTTGCATACTGTTAACAGAGCACTAGATGGCCCACCTGTGGTGAACAAGCACACTGCAGTATTTAAGTGTCCATTGAATTCCTTTGTCTTTCTTTGACGGATACAGTGACGTCAGGGCAATACATTGGAGATAGGGTCAAACAGTGAGGTTGGGTGGAGCCAGGGGTTCAGGATTTAATGACTTCTCTCTGAAAACAAAGAGCACTACAATGGAATTAGGGATGGTATGGTGGAATTGAGGGTGATATAAGAGATTTTGCAGCAGATGATTCACTTAAATGCTTTTAATGAATTCGCTCGCTGCCAGATATTACACACAAAATTGAACATATACTTAAGCTTTATTTCCTTGCAAATGTCCAATAAGTCCTCAGCAATTTCTCAGTATTGTCTTGGGAATGTATGCAATTTCCTACGACATGGTATATTTCACACATGAAGCTGTTCAAACAATATTAGACACACAGACAAGAGTATTACTGCATCCGACATTTATCTGGACTATAAAGGGCCTAGAAATAAATCCTTCTCATTTACATTTATATATCTTCTTCATTTTCTTAAGATTGCTGTGGTTCAAACAGATCAGCTCATTGCCAACTTACTTCCGTGGAGTCATACAGTCCTTTTGGAAACTTTTGCTGAACCTTCAACAATGCAACTTTAATCACAATGAACCTCTGAAACCCAAATCGAGTTTGCAAGAAGCCACCAACACCTTGTGAGGAACCAAATGTGGATGCTCCCTGGTTTTGATTTTCCAGCATAGTCTAAAACAGTGTCTGTGCACAAAATGGCAGGTGGAGATACCTGATGTACAACTAAAACATTCAAAACTTATCCACCTTTTGACTGACCACCCAACGAAGGTCAAGGAACATATAACAAATGAATGCCCAATTCACAATACAAGGGAGCCACTACACTCCAATATTCCTGATGTAATTATCTGGTGTAACCACCTGAATGCAAAATTATAGTGTTTGCTCTGCATTTACATCAGCCATAAGAAAGAGAGTGTGCATTCAGTAAAAGTTCCTGAAAGCAGAGTATTTTTTCAAAACCAGGTTTCCCAAAAATGGACATGTGTAGCCTAAACTCTTCCAATTTGTCACTTTATTTGCTGCTGTGTGTTAACAGCAACAATAACTAAACTATCAAGTTCTCAACTAATGTCCTTGGACAAATGATAGTAATACCTCTTCATTGGAGCTGCTTGCACCTAAGTCACAGATACCTCATTTCAGAAGCTCCCCGACAGCCTGCCAATATTTACAATGGTTTCTCCCAAACTGAGAGGATTGCCAATGTCAGCTGTCCAGTGCAGACCCATTCCGTACATGATACACAGATGGGTCACAATTAAACGCCTTCTCACTCATGTGAACATGAATTAATAAAGGACATTGCTTTGTTATGATTTTTCTAACTCTAGTTTTTACAATATTTTTGAACCTAATGTGAACATTCAAACCGTGAATCAACAAGTCCTAAGCACCTAGTTCAGGCTGTCCATGTCTAACATTCCAAGAGAGGCCAAAGAAGAACTTAAAAACACATTCTTAAGTTCTCCTTGAAGTCTGGCAGCATTGACTATAACGACTGAGTGGAGGTTTCTGTCAATTGCTTGGAATGGAAACAGTTTGTCCACCATGTTTTGAGTCCCAGTGCCTTAATGGTGAGGAAGAGAAATGACAGAGGAGGAAAGGAAACAATTGTGAATTCTCAATCCCACTACTCCAGGGAATGTCCTGCCCCGTGTGCACAAAGGTCTGCAAAGCTAAAAGTGACCTCCTCAGTCACAGCAAGGGCCATGGGAGAAACTTGCAAACATGTTTTGATAGCTTCGAATTGAGGGACAATGGACTATGATGATAGCAAATCCTCTGCAGTATTTATGGTATGCTGCATGATCAAGGGAGAACTTTTTGGGAAGATTGTTGAAATTTTAAACCAACTTCCTGTTTGTCTATTCTTATGGCCGGATCAACAATTGCCCCTTGGTCATCACTACTGACAAAGAGATGAACAGGTCATTTCTCTGATTGCTGGTTGTGGCCATCATTGAGCATAATGTGATTGAAACATTTACTTACCTGTCAAAAGTGACTAAATTGTTCAAAAACTTTGCTGCCAAAAGACTTCGGGGCATTCTGAAGGATACTAAAGGTGCTACTGAAATTCATGCTTTTACTTCCACACATTCAAACTTCAAAATGCCTTCCACTGAACCTCTCTTGCGTACAATATTAAATTGGTTATATTTGTCCCAAATATCGAAAAGTTACAGTTAGGCCAACGCTGAAATCATACATATTTAAAGTAATCAAAATTACACATACTGTTGCAAACTATGTGTATTTAACTATGTTTGGTTTTGAAAGAAATTGTTCATACTATCTTCACTAACACATTCCATGGCCTGGAGGAATAGCTCATTAAATTGCTACTAGTAGAAGCCCAAGAGAATGTTCCTGTGATTTACTCATCATTTGCTCTCTCTATCTGTGGAGCAGTGACTTCTCCTTGCACAGTGACTTTACAGCATGGCTGGGATCAGGAAAGCTCTGTGAGAACAACAAACTGCAAGGAATGCAATGAAGTTTGTACATTGTACACACAGATTTGTCATTTTACACATGGAGTGAAAAACCATTATAAGGTACTCTTTACTCTTAGTACAAACCAAAAATCAGTTTGCTTGTGGAGAAAGAGGTAACTTTAGAAGGTCTCTAGATATTTCTAATCAACCTGTTCAGAGATGTTATGACACACTTGTGGGATTTGAACCCAAGCCTCTCAGCCCAGAGGTAGGGACACTGTCACTGCACCATAATAGCCCGTTTTGGAAGGCCTCCAGACATTTTATCAATCATTCGGCTCAGAGATGTTATGGCGTAGTTCTGGAACATGAACCTGGACCTTCTGGCCCAGAGGTAGGGACACTATCACTGTGTTATAAAAGCCTCTTTTGGAAGGTCTCCATCACTGTAAATCTTATTTGCCATTGGTATGGATCTATTGTAAACCTGTTGATAGAAATTAATTTTCATGATTATCCAATAACTTCACGATCATGGCAACATGCAACTAACAGATTGATACAAGATTGCACAACACCTATGCTTTTGGAATGTCTTGCAGGTAAGAGCTCAAAGTGTACACTGAAAGCCTGAGTCCTGTTGTGTACACTCAAAATGAACGACCAAATCTTAAATGCGTTTCTGAACACGATCTGAGAATTTACAGTATTTGTAAGGTCTCATTTCTCATTCTTCTGTTTTCTACCAAGGTCACAATATTTGGAAATAGCAGCTCAGTTTCTTGAAGTCATGTGTCCATGATTCAAAACACTCTCCTTTGAACTGTTCCTGCAGCTCTAGACTATGATGAGTGTATGTGGGACTGGGAATGCTAACAAGCTTCACAAAGAGGGTTTTTCCCCATTCAGTAACTGAAGGTTATGTTGCTGGATATGCAACAAACTTCACCTATAGACACTTGTCATTGAACACATAATCGATATTACTGAAACTTCTCTTCCAGGGGCCTCTCAACTTGAATTACTTTCTCAAAAACAGTGCTAAAACCACTCACACAGTTTTCCAGCAAAGTCCAAAGACAAAAAAAAATGCTTCTAAAGCCTCTTTCATTCAAGTCAAAATTTAAGTTGATGGGAACTCTGTCCACTAGTTGAAATCGATCTGAGAACAAAATAAGCTGGTCGTGATGTTGGAGGCTAATCATCTCAGCGCCATGACATCACTGCAGGAATTGCTGAGGGATAGTATTCTAGACTCAATGACCTTCAGTTGCTTCATCAACGATCTCCCTTCCACCATAAGGTCAGACGTGGGGAGATTTGCGGATTATTGTGTAGTGTTCAGTACCATTTAGTGAAACACAGTCTGTGCCCACATGCCACTTGGGGACTAATAAGTGGCAAGTAATGTTTGTGCTGCACAAGTACCAGGCAATTCCACCAAGAGAAAATGTGTATGATGGTGTTGAAGCAGGGATTGGATGCAGATCCAACTAACGCCTCTGCAACTTGTCCTTGAGTGTGGTTGTACTGTCATATGGAGCAGCAGTGCCTGTAGATATGAACTTCGTCCCATCAAAGGTCTGTGTGCATCTTGTCAACTAAATTACCTTTGCTTAGTGTGACTACTTTGGTCCCTTTCCTAGGCTTGCAGATATGGATGTCTGGGTATGCCTTGAGCTCCTACAGCCCTGCCAGCCATTTACACTGCATAGGAGAACCTACCAAGTCATAAGTCACTTCTAGCAAAATGCATGCATTAGATTTGCACATTGCACTTTTGTTACCGAGGAACTGGCTATCCCTGCTCCAGCCCCACGGCAATGCCCTGACTAATCAGAGTCAATTTATCTGGTTTGAATCAAATCAGACCTGTTAAATAGATCCTGCTGTATCTCCATGCCAACCATGATCAACGAAACAGCATCCTCTTCATATGCTGCATTAATTGTTGTTCCTTTTCTAAATTGGTTTTGCTGCATTTCAGAGCTGACGAGTGTAAGATAGTGTGACGGTGGTCTCAATTCTACTTCCTATCTGCTGCCCATAAATCTCCACTCCCTCGTCTATCAAAGATCTATTTAATCCAGATTGAATATACTCAATGACCTAGCCTCTACTGTTTCATGAGAAACAGGATTCTACAGATGAGTGTAGAACAAATCTTCCATAATTTTCACACCTACATCAGATGGACTGGTTTAAGAAGATGGATCACCAAATCTCTTTCTCAAACATTTTTATGTATGGGCAATAAACACTGGTCTTATCAGTAATACTCTCATCCTAAGAATGAACACTAACAAAAATGTTGTTTGTATGGTTGTATCCTGGCCTGTACAGCTGTAGCCTGATTAGTACAATTACAGATTGGCTATCACAATTGTGGTCTAGAAGAAACTTCGCTGCTGTGATCTAACTGTATATGATAACTATAAAGTACCTCCTTGATTTTTCTAAGAAGGGCCAATATAATCAAAAGATAATTTGTGCTGACATCCACAATGCTTGCAGAGCTTAAGATTGGAAAATTCTGCACCTTTCTTGCGCGTCACGGATGTATAAAATTTGTATGCTCCACCTGTTCAGCTACAACGGTAATTTTCATTAAAGCTATCTGATTTGTATGTACTTTAAAACAACAGGTTGGTTCTCTTTTCGTGTTGTGAATTCCTCAGCATTTTTTGTTTGGTTGCCCGCCTTAATGTCTCCATATGTAGTTAAGCATTACTTTGCTTTATAATGCCTTGACATTTTAATGTGCCAAAACCACCATGTAAACAGAAGTTGTTGTTAAAATGATATGCATCTTTAACCATCCAGCTTTTCAGGATATCAAGGAAACACATTTAACACTCATCATATAGAAGCAGATAAGCAACAATACATGTGCTGTCTTCCAAATGTCACTATGGCTTGACTGGTCATACTGTTAACTCTGAATCTAATGGTTGTGTGTCCAAGACTCAGTTCAGAAACGTCATCACATAATCCAGGCTAACCCATAGTACTGCACCATCCAAACTATTGTTCCTTGGAGGAAACATTAAACTAAGGATCTGTTTGGCAAATCAGATGAAAGAAAAAGATCAAGGAGCATCACTTTTGGTGAAAGGCCAGTGAGTAATTCCCAGTATCCTGGCTAATATTGATGACTCAACCAATATCACTAAAACAGATCATTTGGTTTTTACCACATTGCTGGTTGCTACATGCAAATTAGCTGCTGCATTCTTTATATTTTAATAGTGACCACTCTGCAAAATGCCAGATTAGTATAAAGTGCTTTGGGATTTCCTCAGTTGTGGAAGATGATACAAAAATGCAGGTGTTTCTTTATATATAGGATGAGTGAACTTGCTTCTTATAGTGCTCAAGCCTCTTACAGACAGTACGCTACCAGTTCATGTGACAGTTTCTCACACATATACATGAGCACAATCTACTTGATAGTATAAATTAGAGCCATTAAAAGTACTATGACAATACGGAAGTAAATTATTATGGCTGCAGGAAACATGAAGTGAGAACAGAAAATGCTGAAAATACTTAGTAAACCGGAGTTAAATTTGCTGGGGTCACCTAGACAGGCTGCAGGGCTGGAGGCAACACCCTACTCTGCCTGGAGGGCTGGAGGAATCCTGGTTGCATTTTAGGCTCATCGTACACTTAAGGAGCTGGACGTCAGGCTTCTTTAATGGACAAGAGCCTACTTCCAAAAACCGTCAGCTGTACCCACTCAGTAATAATTCCACATCCAATGGGAAAGAAATTGGTAGACATATCAAGAATCTGTCTAATCCAGATTGAAAAAATTCAATGACCCAGCCTCTACTGTTTTCTGAGAATTAGAATTTGACAGATGAATGATTCTTTGAAAGAACAAATTTTTCATCATTTTCACACCTATATCAGACGGACTGGTTTAAGAAGACTGGTACCTGCACCCCACAATAGGTGACTGGATTAGAGGTCACCAGAGTGAGTCGGGCAGGTCCCAGCAAATGTAGTATAGTTTATTGGTGAAGGCAGGCTGGGAGCTGCTGTGATCACAATGTTATTACTTCTGTAGGTCAAAGAGTGTCTGATTTGTACAATGCACTCTTGAACCAGCAGGGAGGATGCTGAGGTAAAAGGCCTTTAAGTGGCCACTGAAGTGGCACAATTGGCCTGTGGTGGCAGAGTAGCCTTCCACCTTCCTCATCTGGGTAAGCTGATGAATACTCTACCACCCACTCATCTTCCGTCACCATCTACCAGTCACTGGAGGGCTGATAAGATCCAGCTCAATGTTCTAGGTTGGTGATCTTTCATCAAAGTGACAACATAATATGTTCAAGGTGGAGTCCAGACGATCTTCCAAGAACAATTCTGACAACTGGTTGAAGATAAATCTTACAGCACAGCAGAGTAGCTTTTGGCCAGAACACAGAATTCCTCTACTCATTATTGTTTAGCACCGTGGGATCTTTTACACCTACTGTATGGAGAAGGCAGGGCCTCAGTTCAATATCTCATCCAAAACAAAAGAACTCTGCTGCTGCAGTTCACCCTCAGCGTGACACGAGAGGGGATTGGCCCAGGTTTCATGCTGAAATCTTTGGAAGTGGCATTGGATCCACAACTCCTTATTCATATTGCTACCACTGAACCAAAGGTGCTTCAAGTTATTAGGCTGACTAATTATACTTTTCACAATGTATTATAAGTTTAAATTGTTACATAAGTTAGAATAACATCATGGCAGTTGATCATTTAAAGAGGGCTCTTAACATAATCCTCAGATTCAGCTGAACAACAATTGATTCATCACATTATATAATAACAAAGCACATATGTATACTCAATAGTTTCCTCAGTTAACTTCAATAAATTCAGAAATGCATTGCCATAAAACTCATTTGTGGATTTATTAAAACACAGTGTAAAATGTTGGATACTACGATAGCACCCAATCAGGTAGCATTTTGATACAGGACTGCAGATTTCACCTGAACTGTGGACTTTCCCTCAATGCACTTTGTAAAATAGGAAACTGCTGGACAACCATGGATGTATACACCACTTCTTCTGATCAAAGATATGGAACAGATCCAGATTGCTCAGTAAAACGTAAGGAATGGCTTCAGGTGCCTGGTTAAGGAATGAGAAATGGCCACTTAGCCAAAGCCAACAAGCTATATTATTCAATCCAAACACCAGATTTACATATCAAAGGTGCTCCGAAGCAGCTGAACACGGTAGTCAACCCTGTACTGTATTACACTCCCAGTCAATTAGGATTGATGATCTCTGTGGACTGGAAAAGTTTAAAGAAAGGACCATCTATCTGCCTGGAAGATACAGGTGATATGTGACTGAACAGCTGTAAAACAAGACAACAGAGAGGAACAGCCTCAACCTCTAGATAATCCAGCTGTATTCAGTAGCAAGGAACAGGTCATTCCCTCTGGTAAATGAAACAATGTGATCCTGCTGATTAAACACAGTGCTTTTATTTTGGGCTGGTTGAGGAAGATAAATGCGACCATTATTTATCCTGACATTACAGATGTTTGGGAGATAGTAAGAACTGCAGATGCTGGAGAATCCGAGACAACAAGGTGCAGGGCTGGATGAACACAGCAGGCCAAGCAGCATCATAGGTGCAGAGAGGCTGACGTTTCGGGCCTAGACCCTTCATCAGAAAAGGGGGAGGGGAAGGGGGTTCCGAAATAAATAGGGAGAGAGTGGGAGGTGGATAGAAGAGGGATAGAGGAGAGGATAGGTGGAGAGGAAACAAACAGGTCGAAGAGGCGGGGATGGAGCCAGTAAAGGTGA
>NW_025973417.1:0-9088 GCF_021869965.1 Rhincodon typus
CACAATGGGGTCCACCAGCTCCCACATCATGCAGTTACAACACACCGCCTAGCCTGATATTTCTATTTTGATTACTTAGTTCTTAACTTGATTTTTAAAAATTTTGGTCTTTGAGATTGCAACCTGCAAATATTTCCCCTATTTAACTTCAATCTGAAAGTATCTTGTAATAGATGGTCCAATTAGTAACTATCACCAACCAATGAATTTACAGTTTACCTATGATTTCACTCTTGTGGTGGGTCTCTAATCTTAGGATTCGACTACCCTGTTAAAAAATCTTACAAATTATGAGCCTAAAATAAAGCAAGCAAAAAGCACCTCATTCCCTTCTGCACTGAATTCCCACATTGCCACCAAATTCTTAGAACTGCACACTCATTTGGGCTGTGTCTCACCCTAGATGGGATCTCTCCTTGCTGACTGTGTGAAGCTTACTAACCTATTGAATTATTAAACTATTGAATTTAAATAGAGAAACACTGCAGAAAGCCACAGCACAGAGGAATTTAGGAGCCATTATGTATAAATCATAAAAAGCTAGCATACAGGTTCAGCAGGTAATGGAGAAGTCAAATGGAACATTGGCCTTTATTTTAAAAGAAATGTGGTATAAATAGGGAGCTTTTGCTAAAACTATAGAAGACAATAGTTAGAATACAGCTGGAACATTGTGAACTGGTTTGGAACACTTATCTAAGGATTTACTCACATTGGAAGCAGTCCAGAGAAGGTTCACTGGGATGACCCCAGTTATGGAGGGACTGTCTTATCAGGAGATAACAAGGTGTAGAACTGGACGAACACAGCAGGCCAAGCAGCATCAGAAGAGCAGGAAGGCTGTCGTTTCGGGCCTAGACCCTTCTTCAGAAATGGGGGAGGGGAAGGGGGTTCTGAAATAAATAGGGAGAGAGGGGGAGGCGGATAGAAGATGGATAGAGGAGAAGATAGGTGGAGAGGAGACAGACCGGTCAAAGAGGCGGGGATGGAGCCAGTAAAGGTGAGTGTAGGTGGAGAGGTAGGGAGGAGATAGGTCAGTCCAGGGAGGACGGACAGGTCAAGGGGGCGGGATGAGGTTAGTAGGTAGGAGATGGGGGTGGGGCTTGAGGTGGGAGGAAGGACAGGTTAGGGAGGCGGGGACGAGCTGGGCTGGTTTTGGGATGCGGTAGGAGGAGGAGAGATTTTGAAGCTTGTGAGAGGAGAGTTTTCTCCTTATCAGGAGAGTTTTTTTACTAACCTATAAGATATGAGTGTTGCTGGCTGGGCCACAATTTATTGCCCAAGTTGAGTTGCCATTGAGAAGGTGGTGATGAGCTACCTTCTCAAACTGCTGCAGTCTATGTGCTATGGAGAGACCCACAATGCAGTTAGGGAGGGAGTTCCAGGATCTTGATCTATTGACTGTAAAGGAAAAGTATATATTTCCAAGTCAGAATGGTGAGTGGCTTGGAGGGAAATTTACAGATGATGGTGTTCCCATGTATCTGCTGTCTTTGTCCTTCTAGATGGAAATGGTCATGGGTTTGGAAGTCGCTGTCTAAGGAACCTTGGGGAATTCCTGCACAGCATCTTGTCGATGGTATGCATAACAGCTACTAAGCATCGGTGATGAAGGGAGTGGATGTTTGTGTGGTGCCAATCAAGCAGGCTGTTTTGTCCTGTTTGGTATCAATCTTTATAAGTTGGAGCAACTCTCATACGGTCAAGTGGGTAGATGGTGGACAAGCTTTGTGAAATCCAGAAGTGCCTTATTCCTAATCTCTGACCTGCTCTTGTAGCAACTGCATTTATTTAAGTTAGTCTAGTTCAATTTCTGAGTTGAGTAGGTTGGGAGTTTAAAAGAATAAGAGGTGATCTTATTGAAATATACAAGGTTCTGAGCGGACTTGGACAGCGTAGATACAGAAAAGTTATTTCCCTTTGTGGGGGAGTCTAGCAACAGAGGTCATAATCTCAGAATAACGGGTCACCCATTTGACACAGAAATGAGGAGGTATTTCTACTCTTAGAGGGTAGTGAGTCCATGGAATACTTTACCACAGAGGACTGTCAAAGCTGGATCATTACATATATTTAAGACTGAGGTAGACAGATTTTAATCAGCGAGGGAATCAAGGATTATGGGGAAAAGGCAGGAAAGTGGAGATGAGAATGATTAGATCAGCCATGATCTTACTGAATGGTGGAGCAGATTTGATGGATTGACGGGGTACTTCAGCTCCTACATCTTATGTGGCTAACTAGGAATTTCTCTCACTCTAACAACC
Organism: Rhincodon typus; assembly: GCF_021869965.1. Classification (NCBI taxonomy): domain Eukaryota; kingdom Metazoa; phylum Chordata; class Chondrichthyes; order Orectolobiformes; family Rhincodontidae; genus Rhincodon; species Rhincodon typus. The sequence goes on from NW_025973417.1 coordinate 2,268, forward strand.
TGTCATTGGGGTCTGTGGAAGGATTTACCAGTTGATCCTTAACTCGTCTGACTGTTTAAAAACATGCTTTTCTGGCCCATTAAATCCTGGAGTGTGGACTTGACCCCAGAGCTCTTGGCTCGGAGACTGGGATTATCCAATGTGTTTCAAGACCTAACCTCTAAATTTTACAACCTTGCTGCTTTGGTAGTCTTCAGCACATCATCTTGTATGATCTTGAAATTTAATACAATATAGTACAGCACGGGAACAGGCCCTTCGGCCGACCAAGCCTGTGCCGATTCCTAGTCCTTATTTAGACCTGTATTTATTACCCATTTGCAGTTTCTATCCCTCTGTTTGCCTCCCCTTCGTATGTCTATCAGGATATGCCTTAAATGTTGCTAATGTGCCTTCCACCACCTCCACTGGCAGTGCGTTCCAGGCACCCACCACCCTGTGTGTGAAACATTTTCCCCACACTTCTCCCCTAAACTTTCCCCCTCTCTAACTGGAACCTGTGCCCTTTTGTAGGTGACCTCTCCAACCTGCGAAAAAGCCTCTGACTATCCAACCTATTTATGCTTCTCAGCAATCATTCTTGTCACCTCCTCAAAAGACCCAATCAAGTTGATGAGACATGACCTTCCTTGCATAAACCCATGGCTCAGCATGGGGGAGAGTGAGACTACATGTGGAAAGCCCCCAGCCTGGAGCAACTGCAGGCTAGAGAAGGACTGTAAGGTCTACCCTTTAACTTTATTTCTATATTTTCCTAATTAATGCTATGAAGAACTGTAGTGTAGAACTTTGAGCATTTTTTCTTTATTTCTCTATTTTTGTAGCTAATCTATTTTAGTACCTAAGATTTATAACTAGGTACTTTGCACCTAAGATGGTGCCATGTGTGGTGACATTATACACTTTTCACTGTACTCCTGTATTTTGTATTTGAGTACACATGACAATAAAACCCAGTTCTAATTCTAACAAGTCCGTTAACTTCCAAATGAGAATAAATCATGTTTCTCGGTATCTTCTCCAATAGCTTCTCCATTACCGATGTCAGGCTCACCAGCCTGTAATTACCTGGATTTTCTCTGTTTTCCATCTTAAACAAAGTAGCAACACTGGCCAATCTCCAGTACTCTACAACCTTACCTGAGGCCAAACAAGATGCAAAGATATCTGTTAAGGCTCCAACTATTTCCTCCCTTTGTTCTTACAATAACCTGGAATAGATCCTGTCTGGCCCTGGGGACTTGTCTACCTTAATACATTTCAAGACACCCAACACTTTCTCCTTCATTATGCTGACTTGCCCAAGAGTATTCATGCACCTTTCTCTAACCTCAACATCCCTTACATCCCTCTCTTTGGTGAATACTGATGTAAAGTACTCATTAAGGATCTCACCCATTTCCTTTGGCTCCACACATAACCTCGCTCCTTTATCCTTGTCGGTCTACTCTTTCCATAGTTACCCTCTTGCTCCTAATATGTGTATAAAATGCTTTAGGGGACTCTCCTTAACCCTGTTGGCCAAGGACCTTTCATGGCCACTTTTAGCACTTTTGTCTCCCCGTTTGAGCTCCTTCCTACTTTCTCTATATTCTTCAAGGACTTTGTCTGTTTTTAGTTGCCTAGACTTTAGATACGCTTCTTTTTTTTGACTAAGCTGATAATTTCCCGTCATCCAAGGTTCCTGAATCCTGCCATTCCTGTCTTCATTATCGCAGGAACATACATGTCCTGCACTCTAATCAACTAGTCTTTAAAAGACTTCCACATGTCACATATGGATTTACTCTCCAACAGCTGCTCCCAATCCACATTCTCCAATTCTTGCATAATTTGGTTATAGTTGGCCATGCCCCAATCTTCATCCGAAGTCCACTAGTCCTCTTTCACAAGTATCCAAAAAATTACAGAATTATGATCACTACTCCCAAAATGCTCCCCACTGAAACGTTGATGACCTGGCTGGGTTCATTTCCCAATTCAGTACTGTTTCAAAAAACCCTCCTGGACATACCTAACAAATTGCTCCCCATCCAAACCCCTGACACTAAGGGAGACTCAGTCAATACGGTGGAAGTTAAAATCACTCACCACAACATCCCTGTTATTTTCGCATCTGACTACACATCTCTTCCTCTATCTCCTGCTGGCAGCTGGGAGGTTTGTAGTACAATCCTGGCATTGTGGTTGCACCTTTCCTATTCCTGAGCTCTACTCACAATGCCTTGCTGCAGGATCCCTTGAAGATATCCTCCCTGAACACAGCTGTGATATGCTCCCTAACCAGGAATGCAACTCCCCCACCTCTTCTTTCTCCTCTGTCTCCACTAAAACATTGATATCCCGGAACATTAAGCTTCCAATCCTGTCCGTCTTTCAACCATGTCTCTGTGATTGCAACAACATTGTTACTGCACGCATTAATCCAGGGTTTAAGTTCATCCATTTTACCTGTTATGCTTCTTGCATTGAAGCAAATACAGTTCAAGCTTCCAGTTCCACTAAGCTCAGCAACTTCTCCCTGACTGTTGTTCCTCTTAACTATGTTTGCCTTAGTCTCAACCTCTTCCCACTCTCTATATTTACTGACCTACTGCTCCAGTTTCCAGTCCCCTGCCACACTGGTTTAAGCCCTCCTGAGTGGCACTATCATGTGCTTGTGATATTTAAATATTCAAACCCTGAAATTTTAATAAATGTATGTGAGCATAAAAAATCCGTTCCCTGCATCATCTCTTTCCTTCATCTCCCCCTCCTTTCGAGTCTCCCTTTTCTCTCTTCACATCCACACTGTCTCAACTCTCCTTTCTCCTGTCTTTTCTCATTTACCCCATTTTCTCACACTTTGTAATCTTTGTCTCCTTTTTCTTCCCCCTTACGTCTCCTTTTCTCCTTATATAGTGAGATGAGATTCGAATCAGAAATCCTCTGTCCTACTCCACCTACCTTTCTTCACATCTCCTCATAGGAATCACAGTGCCATTTTGTTCGATAACACTCCTTGAAGAGCATTTTAGATCTTTTACTGTGTCAAAGGTGTTAGATAAATGCTATCTTATTCTTCTGGCCTGACTACATTGTTTAATGACATTAAATTACTTTTTGCCATCATTGATTCTGTTTACATGCCCAATTGCCAAATGAATGTTTTAATTAAATAAATAAGGAGAACATATTTTCAGTGGTAGAATGGTCAGTCACCAGAGGAGATAGATTTAAGGTCATTGGCAAATATACTGCAGTGGATGTGAGAAAGGGTTTTCTTTTGTGCAGCATGTTCATAAGTAAAACTTGCTAAATGGCAAGTACTTGTGGTATTGTTTTATGATTGTCTACTCATATACAACCCTCTCCACCCTAGAGACACACAGGATTCCACCAGACCACCCCAAAGCCCACACTCTTCTCTTAAAAGATTGTTATCTTTGGAATTCTGTTTCCAAGAAAGCAGTGGAGGCTGGGTCATTGAATTAGCCAGATTTTTGATTGACAAGGCAGTCAAAAGTTATACAGTCATACAGGTATATAGCACAGAAACAGACTTTTTGGCCTAACTCGTCCAGGCCAACCAGGTTTCCTAAACTGGACTAGTCCCATTTGCCTGGATTTGGCCCAAATCCCTCTAAATCTTTCCTATCATAGTACCTGTCCAGATGTCTTTTGATTATAGAAGGATGGGCCAGAAAGCTTCATTGAGGCTACCATCAGATTGCCCATAATCTTATTGAATAAGAGGTGTGGGTAATTGGGTCTACCCCCACTCCTTTCTCTCTCACTCACTCTCACACACACACACACTTTCTTTACATTTAACATTGATGCTGGAACAATAAGCAGTTTTAGCAGAAAAGAGCAGAATTGAGTATACTGGCAATGCATGCCATATAGAACTTCTTCTAGGTGCAGAAAATTAGCCCACTACCCTCCAGATACACACATTTATATAAATGATTTGGATGTGAACATAGGAGGTATGGTTAGTAAGTTTGCAGATCACACCAAAGTTGAAGATGTAGTGGACAGCAAAGAAGGTTACCTCAGAGTAAACGGAATCTTGATCAGATGGGCCAATGGGCCGAGGAGTGGTAGATGCAATTTAATTTAGGTAAATGTGATGCATCTTGGAAAGGTAAATCAGGGCAGAACTTATACACTTAATAGTAATGTCCTGGGGAGTGTTGCTGAACAAAGAGACCTTGGAGTGCAGGTTCATAGTTCCATGGAAGTGGAGTCAAGGTAGATAGGATAGTGAAGATGGCATTTGGTATGCTTTCCTTTACCGGTCAGTGCATTGAGTATCGGAGTTGGGGGGTCATGTTTTGGCTGTACAGAACATTAGTTAGGCCGCTATTGGAATACTGCATGCAATTCTGGTCTCCCTGCTATAGGAAGGATGTTGTGAAACTTGAAAGGGTTCAGAAAAGATTTACAAGGATGTTGCCAGGATTGGAGGGCTTGAGCTATAGGGAGAGGCTGAATAGACTGGGGCTATTTTCCCTACAGCGTCAGAGGTTGAGGGGTGACCTTGTAGAGGTTTATAAAATCATGAGGGGCATGGATAGGGTAAATAGACAAGGTCTTTTCCACAGGGTTGGGGAGTCCAAAACTAGAGGGCATAGGTTTAAGGTGAGAGGGGAAACTAAAAGGACTCTAAGGGGCAACTTTTGCACGCACAGGATGATGCGTGTACGGATCAAGTTGCCAGAGGAAATGGTGGAGACCGGTACAATCACAACATTTAGAAGGCATCTGAATGGGTATATGAATAGGAAGGGTTTATAGGGATATGGCCCAAATGCTGGCAAATGGGACCAGATTTATTTAGGATATCTGGTCAGCATGGAAGAGTTGGACTAAAGGTTCTGTTTCAGTGCTGTATATCTCTATGTCTCTATGACTATGTATTAACATAAAAAAAGGAGCAAAGTAGGCCATTTAGCCCTTCAAACCTGCCCCACAATTCTATAACATCATGGCAGATCTATTCCAGGTCCTAACTCCTCTTTCTCATAGCCTCCATAACTTATCTTTCTTAACTCCTCATAGCCTTCAAATCCCTGATATTTCAAAAATCCACCTAACTCTTCATTAAATACTTTCAGTGATCTAGCCTTCGCAACTCTTTGGCATAGAAAATTACAGATTCTAACTACCCGCAGAGAGAAAGCATTCCTTTGGATCTCACCTTATTCTATAACTAAGTTGCCTAGTTCAAGATTCTCCACTAGAGGAAACATTTTCTCACAATCCAACCTGTCAAGCACTCTTACCACACTTTCTCCTTAAACATAAAAGTGTGGAGCTCAGGACCATACTGAGTAGAACATCTTGATGGTTTTAAAAAACATGTGTCAGCTTGTTTGGGTGCATTACAATACACCTCCATGACCATCACAACCTTGACTGTACTTGAACCTAGACTTTGTCTTCAGAGGTAAGAACACTACCAATACACTGCAAGACCCTATGAGAAAACCAGGAAGGATTTCAAGAACAGTCTGCAGGATTTTAACTCACATAGAAAGACACCAATGGATTTTGAATCCATTGCCCTAAGTACTCAGCTGTGAGCACAAGCCTTCTGATGGCTTTAATGTGGACTAGGTTATCAAAGATGAAGGTGACGGTGTAACTGAGCAGATCAGTAGGCGCAGAAATGTTATAGTGAATGAAGACCAAGTGTTAAACAGTTGGGGTACTGAGGGGTGAATGACAGTCTAGATGTTGACAAAATGTCTCCTCTTGCAGGGGAAAATTTAGATCAAAGTGTCACAGTTCCAGAATAAGCGGTCTGTCATTTAAGAGGGAGGTTAGGAAGAATTTCTTCTCTCGGGATGATCATTAGTGCTTGCATTTCTCTACCACAGAGAATGGCCTACTCTTGCTCCTATTTATTATGCATGCCTTGCCTCCACTGTTCTCTGAGAATTTCAACTTTCAAAGGCTGATGACCTTTTGAGAGAGAAAAAAAACCGGTTCAGGGTGGGCTAATGTATTAGCATTCAGTTTCTTCCAAAGCCTGAAAGAAACTTGTATTATTGCCTTCAATTTAGTGAAAGCTGATGAGAGTACACAAAGGCATAACACTCAAAGGCTGCATAAGTGGAGCTCAGGTACATAGAAACCACAGTCTAATTGAATAATTAAGCAGCTCTGAGGCATTGAGTGGCCAAGAAAAGTCAAAAACACAAAATAAGCAGAAAACAACTGTCTGTCGATTATATGGCAGAGTGAAATAAGATGACCATAAGATGTAGGAGCAAAGTAGCCTATTCTGCCCATTACTCCATAAGTGTTGACTCCTTCACTGATTAAGTATCTATCTCAGCCTTGAATATACTCAATGATAGGTAGATATTTGATAAGCAAGTAGATGAAAGCTACTTTCAGAGTTCGGGATTTGTGGGAATGCAGAATAGTCAGATCAGCCACTAAGTGGCAGAGCAGTCTTGAGGGGCAAGTGGCCAACCCCTGTGGACAGCAGTGCAGTTGCAACCTCTGCTAGCAACAAAAGCTGCCAGCACTTGGTATTCATTCCCTAGTGGTTTCCTATCCAAGATAATCAGGCCTGAGCCTGCTTATGGAGGCTGGCATCTGCAGCTTGGCTCTCACTGTCACCAAACAGGATAGTGAACCGGTCTCTTTCCTTGTTTTCTTTCCACAACTGCAGGGAGAGAGAATGGGCTATCACTACACTGTAGGAAGGATGTGACTGCACTAGAGAGAAGCAGGAGAGGCTCATCAGAAGTGTTGCCTGGTCAGGAGCAATTCAACTAAGAAGAGAGAATAAGTAGACCGAGATAACAAGGTGTAGAGCTGGA
>NW_025973418.1:0-9088 GCF_021869965.1 Rhincodon typus
GCATCCCAAAACCAGTCCAGCTCGTCCCTGCCTCCCTAACCTGTTCTTCCTCCCACCTATCCCCTCCTCCCACCTCAAGCCGCACCTCCATCTCCTACCGACTAACCTCATCCCGCCCCCTTGACCTGTCCGTCCTCCCTGGACTGACCTATCCCCTCCCTACCTCCCCACCTACACTCACCTTTACTGGCCCCATCCCCGCCTCTTCAACCTGTTTGTTTCCTCTCCACCTATCCTCTCCACTATCCATCTTCTATCCGCCTCCCACTCTCTCTCTATTTATTTCAGAACCCCCTTCCCCTCCCCCTTTTCTGATGAAGGGTCTAGGCCCGAAACGTCAGCCTCTCTGCTCCTATGATGCTGCCTGACCTGCTGTGTTCATCCAGCCCTGCACCTTGTTGTCTCGGATTCACCAGCATCTGCAATTCCTACTATCTCTGCTCCAATATCCATATGCCACCAGTTTAAAATTCAAAAAATATATACGTAGGTAAATCATATAGCTTTCATCGTAAAATAATTTTCATAATTGTGTGAAGTCAGGAGGAAGGAATTTCCCCCATTCTTATTATTTGTCATTTAGTTTACCTTTGGAGGAATTTACAAGCTGATAATCAACCTATTTAACAACATTATGGACACACCCTTCTTGGCATCAAGGCTTGTGGTAACATTTGAACCTGAACCTTCCAGTTCAAAGGCAAAAACACTATTCTCTGCACTATATAACCACCTACACACCAAAGTAGTATATGATAATAAAATCCTAAGTATGGGAATTCAGGAACTGCATAAAATTAAGTTACCAATTCCCATCTCAACTCCTTCTCTAGTTTATTTCTAGTATGCAGCTAATATATTTAAAAAATGTATGACTGCAATGCTAAAATGAAGTTATTCACCACAAGAAATTATTTAAAAACACCTGCACATAATCTTATAATCATGAGATACAACAAATGACAGGAATGATCCATAAATCAGTTACAGGTTTGTGTCCCTGCCAGAATCTGATGGGCACAGAAGGTACATTCATAATAAAACCAAACGTGATAGTCATCAACCTGTAAGTCCTTCCAAAATGCCTGGTGGCAGGCAGTAAAAGCAAGAGTATTTCCTGGTTCACCATACTGCAGCACCTTGCCAAACATAATCATAGACAATAGTCCATTGTTGCCAGTGTGCTCTTAATAGCATGGTACAGGAACAGAAAGAAAGTGAATGTTCATTTAAGTTCCACTTTTATCTATTTGTTATAGGCAGTATATATAATCCTCGGGGGAAACATTTTATAAGCATAGAAGTCATTTGCAACTTTAGATAACCATCTGAATATATTTCTGGCTCAAATTTCTGTACAAATCATAGTCAAGGAAATTGTTTCATATTGATTATTCTCAACAACCTTCAGTCCCACCATCCAAATAACTTGATTTATTTCTACTAAGAAGTTCCAATCCTAGTGGAAAAAAGAATTGTATTTTTCTTACAAAAAACATTAACAAGTTTGCACATGGTCTTATAAAAGCTGTCAACTTAAAATCTTTTGGTTGCCTTGTGTGCCTTTTTTTATTGGAGACTCATCATATGGATTTATTTAGGACAACTGTGTAATCCGTTAAAAACCAAATTTGATAATTCAGCTATTTAGTGTGAGACTTTTAATTTGCATAATAGGTTAAATTAAGGAACATAAATAGGAGAGCAAAATGGAAATATAAACTTAAAGCTAAAGTTTGAGCTAAGAAACTCTGAATTAAGAGGCTAAACTTCAATTTCAAAGAAACTAATTTTCCAATTTTACATCTCCAGTGGGGGTTTCAATCAATGACTGTGTGATTTAGGGAAATAACAAAGACACATTCTAAAAGCAATGTTTCAGGTTGTAAAAGAAAGTAGTTGTCAGGTACAAAATTTCAACAACATCGTCCTATAAAGTCACCATCTTTATAAATGACTGTGAATCATGCAACTGAGTCAACGAAGATCAATGCAGGTACTTTACGAGATTGTCTCCTTTCCTATTAAACAAAAAGCTGTATTTTTGGTAATATTATATCGTTGTTTTAGTTAATGTATTTGCATCAACAGCAGAAATGCCCCCTCCTTGCCCATTTTCCTAATCCTCTGATTTTGACACTTATCTATCAGAGATTGCTTTTAACACCATTTAAAATTCTCCACCTTTGACAACCAGTATTAACATCAAGCTCTCCCAAGGCAGTTATGAGCAGCTAAGTGCGAGGTAAAGCTTCCTTGTGTTTTGCCTCAATGTTCTTTTAATTCCAAACAGAGAAGAAAATCCCCCCTGCTCAGCTATTATCAATTAAGTAAGGTGCTAGAACTGAAAAGTGGTTGAACACATGCTTAATATAATGAAAGTAGGGTGAAGACACAAAGGGGTAGAGAAATCCAGAAGTAGGGTCAAACAATTAATGTCTGCCAGCAATGTAGGAACAATGAGAGAAAGGAACACTGAAAATCCTAGAGGTGGCAGAGTGGATGCCAGGTTGGAGAAGATTCTGGAGATATGGAGGAATGACTAAATTAAATGACAAGGAAGAGAATTTCAAATGTAATGCACCAGGGAATGAGGAACTGATGTCAGTCAGTGAAAAGGTGAAGGATAAATGCAGGGGAATTGGTGTGTGAGTAGATGCAGGCAAGATGAATTCTGAACAAATATTTATGAAGGATGAATGAGGAGGTGGTGTTGGAGGACTGGAGAATTACAATCATTGCACTTTGTTTAAAAAAAGCCACAAAGACATAGCATTTACACACCAGTCAGTTTAACTTTGGTAAGGAAGAAACTTCAAGAAAAAAATATTTGGGATGGAATTATTAGTCACGTACTAATGCATTCACTGAGGTAATACTGACATCCTTAAGATCTGGCGGAAGTGCCAATATGTTAATTGGCAATGGATGCTGCAAGCTTACAGGTAAGCACTAAATTAACAAGCGCTATGAAGGCATCAAAGCAACCCTGAGATGCAGTCTGGTCCAATTCTGCAGCAGAGTGCTGTTCATGTACATAAGGTATCCTTGCTACAGCCTTTCAATGCTAGTTGGTAGTGCACCCTGTAATGCAAGTCTGTGCTTCCTAAGCAGCCTGCAGGTGAATCAAAGAGATAACAGTTATGACGGGTTAGTATATGCTGGATGCCAGTGTCAGTGAATGAGAAGTGATGGGGATGGTACCTATAGATTGTGTCCTGAGCTGCACTCCGGTCCAGCACAACATAGAGGTCATTCAGAATCTTCAAGGTACCTACTCTGGTTTCCATATGAAATTTTCTTGCAATCTAGCTTGCTTGGTGAGTTGAATCTTAATGAGGCAAATTGTACCATTTAGAAGGCATTTAATAAACAATAATTCCCCCTTATTTGGTAACTCACTGCTGTCTGGTGAAAAACTCTCCACTTGTGAGAAGGATAAATGGTGGTACAAGATGCTCCAGACATCGAGATACACCTCAGTGGACTTCTCATCTGATTCTTCCACAAATCTTACCATCACCCATGTTGCACAGACCCCCATTAGAATCCACCCGATATTTCACTGTGCGACTTTTCATCGGTATTGTAAAAGCTTATGATGTAACAGCTTTTAAGTCAGTTTATAGGCAGGGAAATTTTTTTATGGGGTGGGGGAGGAGGAGGTTTTTGTTGGAGAACAAAAGGTTCTATGACAAGCTGAAAGGCAGGAATGATTAAAGCACAGATGGCATTGTGGAAGACAGAAGCACGAGGTAATGGGGCAACTAATGAAGCAAAAGCTTAGGGCTCGTGGAGCTGTAAATGCTAAAGACAACATTAAAGTTTTGTCAACAAGTTTGATTTTATGCAGGATTAAGCCACAGAACAAGCCTTGCCTAAAACCGGTAGGTGTTTAACAGGAGAAATGGTAATCTTACCTGTCTTCACAGGCAGACCTGGCTGCACTCTATACATTAATCGGCTTTGCTATGTCAGCCTTCCTGTTCCCACTGCTCTGCTTTTGATTTTATTATTCTTGAGTTCTGTTTGATTTGGAACTACATCATCTTAAAAAAAAGTAAGACAAGGCAGAATGTAAAAGCACTACATAATTGAAATCAGAAGCAAATCAATGCAGGCATTAACGATCCACAAGGCGTTTTGGCCACATATATTGCTCTCTGAGAACTCTGCCTATGTGTCATCAGTTATGGACCTCAATTGGCAGTGGTGCAGGAAGGTGGACTGTGGACCATCCTGCTTCAAACTTAATTCAGATGGAGACAGGAAGATGGCAGGGTTCAGGCACACCACCACCTAACCTTCAGGCCTCCCACAAACAAAAGCATACCATTCCAACCATCACGTTCAAGGCTTTAAAGAAAGAAGAGGTACCATCTCCATCCTTCAATGCTGACCTTGCTGACAACCTTTTGAACATCAGAGGACCACTTCAGTTTAGATGCCCCACCGTTTATTTGCTGGACTTCAGCTTTCAATCTGTCTTCAAGAAAGATGCGGTGTTGTATTTTAGGCACAATGAAAGAAAGGGTGAGAAAGGTTTGCCAGGAAATGAGAGTTCCCACCTTAGGTTTGTGCTGCGACTGATGAGCGGCCCATAGAAGTGTGAGGAAAAACGAATAGCGTTAATTTTGCATTTCTAATACCTCTGTGGATATGTGGGAGGTTAGTGACTGCCTTGACACAGTTAATGATCTTTCTTGAAGTTGGCACCTGCAATTCTACTGGAGACGGTTCGTTTATCTCAAGGAGGCTATTGATTTTTTAGGGTATGTATTTGCAACGGTATATGCAACTATCTGCATTAAAGAGGGCAGTGCTGCACATGTCTATACTGTGTCATAGTTCCCCTTGCTCTGATGAACTGTAGTCCTTGCTGCATCCTCTTTGAATTTTACAATCCCCTCCAAGTCTGCTCTCTGGATAGACTTTTCATGTACCAGTAGCCCTTTAAATTAGTGGCTAGAGGTTGTTTTGCTCAAACCTAGCTTATGTAGTGACTGGTTTGATTACAGCTCTGAATATCATTTATGAAACACAAACAGTTGCCATCAGTGGACTTATAGGATTCAGGTTTGCCAAGCGTACTGAGATTTTAATCTTGGAAAAGATGGCTAATGTTATTACTCTCTATTCAAACACTTAGAATTGAAAGAACTGTTACTAATAAACAAATAATAAACTGGATGGTTGTGACAAAGATAAACTTACCCTCCCTGTCCTGTCTGCAGCCTTTGATACAGTTTACTGTTGAGTTGATTATCATCCTCCAATGCCTTTTCTCTGTAATTGGCTAGGTGTGACTATTCTCAACTGCTTCTATTCTTACCTGATTATAGTCAGACAATTATTTGCAATGATCAATATTCCTGGCTTGAAATGCTACCTCTGGACATTCCTAATTCTCATCTCCCTGATTATGCCTTCATCTGCTGTCCTGAGGGCTGTATTAAGTCTTCAAATGCACAACACCCAGAACTACCTCAGCACTGTCTCGTGGACTCCTTCACCGGTGCCAGATTATCAGATTGCTTATCCAGCGTCCAATACTGGATGAGCAGGTATTTCCTCCAATTAAATATTAGGAAGACTTGAAGCCATTGTTTTCAGTTCTCACTCAGACGCCATTGCCTAGATACCATTCAGCATTTAAGCAAATCTACTCTCAACCTTCATGTCCCAAGATGCCCTTCCAACTTCATATTTCAGTCACTAATGAGGACAACTCATATCCACCCAAATACACATCACATGACCTCACCCCTGTCTCAATTCAACTACTGCTAAAACTCTGAATCATGTTTTCATTACCTGTAAATTCATTTATTCCAACACCCTCCCAGTTGGTCTCTTGCATTCTATATTACATAAAATTGAGATCATGCAAAACGTTGCCTTTGTTTCAACTCACAGTGAGTTATTTTCACGATGCAACTCTTTGCTCGCTAACCCAAATTGGCTGTTTGTCAAGCAATGGCAAAAAGATGGGGGATTGGAATGAGAAGTGAAGGTCTTTGCCCTGGAATGCTAACTCTCTTTTCCAACATAGATGTTGCCAGGGCATTGTCAACATTTTGTGTTTTATTCATGTTCCCAACATCTGCAGTAATTTGCTTTTACTTATAGTATGGTGTCATTAGCAGTTGCTCGATCATGATCACTGAGGCCCCGTTTGACCACACCTCCTTCCTGGGATAGGTATAGCTGTCATCAGCTAGGAATTGTCATTCCACTAACTTTGTTTCTATAGAAACAAAACAGTTAGTGATTTTATGTACCATTAAACTTACCACATTAAACTAAGTAATTTCTTAAACATCCAAGTCAATTAAATTTTTAGTTTTGTCTACATATTCTTTTTGGGTTCAGAATGGAAAATTACTTGTGTAAGAGGCCCTTCATTCTTTATGAAGTCAAGTATGACTTCATACACAATATCTGGCAAAGTAGCATTGACAACGGTCTGAAGAGAAATCCCACGAGACAGTAATAACTTTCTGGAATTGGCCTGAACCACTTCACAATTTTCAAGTCCTCATATAATGGAAAATTAAACATTATCAGATTACTTTGTTTAGGTTATAAACTGCAATGCAAATTTGTTAAAAATAAGAATTAAACTGCAATGAAAAATCAATTCAGCAAATGTAATCTCACTTGACAGCCTTTAACTTGCATGTCTATGGGTATGCAAAATAAAACAGCTTTAACAATTCAACAACTATTCCAACTGCTTTACTTGCACCAGTGACTATAATTATGTGAGGTTTCATTTAATCACCAGATTGATCATGTTGATCCCATTGCTCCAGTAAAAATGACTGGAAAACAGCCAAATCAAAACCTTCACTTGGATTAGGAGTTGTCAGTGAATTCCTAGTTTCAGCAAGACAGTATGTCCCCGTTCTATGGTTACGTTCGAGCCTGGTTGTCATTGGAGAGGGAACACGCTTTTGATGATTTTAGAGAGAGGTGGGCACCGCAGGGGATACAGTGCTTTATTTCTCCCTCCAATTCCATTTTGGTTTAGTCCTCTCTCTCCCGAACCACCCTCTCCCTCATTCTTTAATATTAGCATTTCCTGGTGGTGGAGAAAAAATGCAGAGACACTCTGTGGGACCTCTGCATGCCAAGCCTGAATAATACTTGAGTCTCAAGTTTCACAACCATTTGCCAAACAAAAGCCCAAAATGACAACGAACAAGCATTTAGCCCGACAGCCTAATAATAGATGCTAGATTCAAATCCATTCAAATACCTTTACTTCACTAACTGTAGAACAAAGAAATCAATCTGCCTCCACAAAATCTACAGAAGAGCTTGCTTTCCTTGTAATAAGGCTTGTTAATAGTTACCACAGTTACATTCCAGACGAGTCTAAACATAGATTCTGGTTGCAATAACAATATTTAGGCAACCAAAGCACTGTATATTTCTTCTCTGCTTTTACGTAAAAATATATGTAATGTTCTATTACGATAAACATGAACAATTTTTACCTGTTACATGTATAAGTTGATAATAGAAACAATGATTTTGGAGTCAGCAGTGGTGGTGTCATCTACCACTGACCTTGAAGAAAATGATTTCTGTAGCTTGGATTTCACTTCTTGGAGTGTGAGTTTGATTTTGGCATTTTAGGTGATAGTAATGCCCAGTAAGACTGTTGTCATCAAACAATCAGTCATATTGAAAATTTTCACTGATAGCAAATTCTCAGAGATGGCAAACTTGATATTTTCTCATCATTCAGAAAGCAAAATAAAAATTGGGATGAAAATATGGACTCAATGCAGAAACCAACTTTTCATTAACATTTAGACCTTGGAAATAGTTGACATTCTCTAAATATAAAACAAAGTTTCAAAGCCAAAGAGTTTGCTTGTCAATGATTTTTTTGTTAGTACATTCTAAATTCTAAATCTCTGAATCGTGTCTTCATTACCTGTAATCTCATTTATTCCAACAACCTCCCAGTTGGTCTCTTGCATTCAATATTACGTAAAATTGAGATCATGCAAAACTTTGCCTTTGTTTCAACTCAAAATTTCGGATTTATTACCCAGTTAAAAACCTAGGTAACAAGGTGTAGAGCTGGATGAACACAGCAGGCCAAGCAGCAGCATAGGAGCAGGAAGGCTGACGTTTCGGGTCTAGACCCTTCATCAGAAATGGGGGAGGGGAAGGGGGTTCTAAAATAAATAGGGAGAGAGTGGGAGGCGGATAGAAGATGGATAGGGGAGAAGATAGGTGGAGAGGAAACAGACAGGTCAAAGAGGCGGAGATGGAGCCAGTAAAGGTGAGTGTAGGTGGGGAGGTATGGAGGAGATAGGTCAGTCCAGGGAGGATGGATAGGTCAAGGGGGCGGGCTGAGGTTAGTAGGTAGGAAATGGGGGTGCGGCTTGAGGTGGGAGGAGGGGATAGGTGGGAGGAAGAGCAGGTTAGGGAGGCGGGGACGAGCTGGGCCGGTTGTGGGATGCGGTAGGGGGAGGGGAGATTTTGAAGCTTGTGAAATCCACATTGATACCATTGGGCTGCAGGGTTCCCAAGTGGAATATGAGTTGCTGTTCCTGGAACCTTCGGGTGGAATCGTTGTGGCACTGCAGGAGGCCCAGGATGGACATGTCTCTGAGGAATGGGAGGGGGTGTTGAAATGGTTCGCGACTGGGAGGTGCAGTTGTTTATTGCGAACCGAGCGTAGGTGTTCTGCAAAGCGGTACCCAAGCCTCCGCTTGGTTTCCCCGATGTAGACGAGGCCACAACAGGTACAGCGGATGCAGTATACCACATTAGCAGAGGTGCAGGTGAACATCTGCTTGATGTGGAAAGTCTTCTTTGGGCCTGGGATGGGGGTGAGGAGGTGGTGTGGGGGCAGGTGTAGCACTTCCTGCGGTTGCAGGGAAAAG
Source organism: Rhincodon typus (assembly GCF_021869965.1). Lineage (NCBI taxonomy): Eukaryota > Metazoa > Chordata > Chondrichthyes > Orectolobiformes > Rhincodontidae > Rhincodon > Rhincodon typus. The sequence continues at coordinate 8,910 of NW_025973418.1, forward strand.
TGCCGGGTGTGGTGGGGTTGGAGGGGAGTGTGGAACAGACAAGGGAGTCACGGAAAGAGTGGTCCCTCCAGAAAGCAGATAAGGGTGGGAAGGGAAAAATGTTTTTGGTGGTGGGGTCGGATTGCAGATGGTGGAAGTGTCGGAGGATGATGCGTTGGATCCGGAGGTTGGTGGGGTGG
>NW_025973419.1:0-9088 GCF_021869965.1 Rhincodon typus
TTTCTGAAGAAGGGTCTAGGCCCGAAACGTCAGCCTTCCTGCTCCTCTGATGCTGCTTGGCCTGCTGCGTTCATCCAGCTCTACACCTTGTTATCTCAGACCCCTATTTAACTTCGGCAGGCTCTATAATGAAGAGTCTCTCAAAAATACCACTGGGCCATCAGCTCCCCTGAATGTCTCCCAGTTTGTGAATCTGCCTCCTATCTGAAACCACCAATTTCCAGTCAGGGGTTTGGTCCTGTGGGAAACTGACACCCACTATCTTGGTTGTTGCTGCTCGAACCTCAGTTACAGTAATGCAATCTCCAGAAAACCTAAAGAGATGCTTGAGCCCCTAAGCTCCTTAAAATAACATGACGGGCACCAGGTCCCATCCGAGAATGATTCTGGGCTGTAATTTTGTGCAAACTTAAGATCAGCAGTTGACTGAAGCGAATTAGAATGAACTGCGTGTGTGGAGATAAGGTTGTGACAGACCCTACTGAGCCAATTAATTACAATTTGTATAATCCTGGTGTTTCGGCTCATTATCATGTTAATTCTGCTCCGCTCCCTGGCCTCCCCGCTGAGGTAGCAAGTTGTATGTTCGTTTCTCCTGAGTGTGGCCAGGATTGTTAATCATCTTGATGTCTCTCTTTTGCCCTTGTCCCTTCCTTTAACCTAATTTGTACTTTTCGTCAAGGTGGCATGTTGTGAGAGTGCATGCCTTGGCCAGAATAACAATAATAAAATAAAATCTCTTCGTCAATCACGTCCGGGGCTCTGTACAGCTGCAAGTGACCAGGAATTGGCTTCTCATGAAATACACTTTGTAGATATTTTCTCATCGAACAAAAGCAAAACACTGCAGGATGTTGAAAATCAGAAACAAATGCAGAAAAATGCTGGAGAAACTCAGCAGGTCTGGCAGCATCTGTGGAGAGAGAAACAGAGTTAACGTTTGGAGTCTGGTATGACTTCTATATTTTTTATTTAATACAAGGCTGTAAAAATTTATTTCTGTTCTTTACAAATTCTCTTTCGCTTTCAAATTGCAGGTCACTGCTTCTTGCATTTTCAGAATGATGTCACCCTTTCAGAAATTCTGACTTTGATGCTTCCAAATTAACCTTAACCTGGAAATTTCATTCTCATGAAGGCTCTGTCTAAGGATGCAGGACGCTGAGGAATAAAAGTCGGAACCTGTTCAGCTTTGGAATGCTGGGGGCATTTATCATAGAGTCGTACAGCATGGAAACAGACCCTTCGGTCCAACTCCTCCGTGCTGTCCAAGTTTCCCAAAATAAACCAGTCCCACTTGCTTGCATTTGGCCCATATCCCTCTAAACCTTTCCTATCCATGTCACTGTCCAAATGTCTTTTAAATGTTATCACTGTACCTTCACCTACCACTTCCTTTGGAAGTCCATTCCACACACAAACTACTCTCTGTGTAAAGGAATTGCCTCTCATGATCTTTTTAAATCTTTTTTCTCTCACCTTGAAAATATGCCCCCTAGTTTTGAATTGCCCCACCCTAAGGAAAAATCATTTGCTGTTCACCTTATCTATGCCTCTTATGATTTTATAAACCTCTTTAAAATCTCCCATCAACCTCCGATGTCCAGTGAAAAAGATCCCAGCCCAGCCTTTCCTTATAACTCAAACCCTCCATTCCTGGCAACATCCTGGTAAATCTTTTCTGAACCCTCTCCAGCTTAATAATATCCTTCCTATAAAATGGCAACCAGAATTGTACACAGAATTCCAGAAGAGGCCTCACCAATGTCCTCTACAGCTTCAACATGACTTCAACCCCTATGCTGAATGGTCTGAGCAATGAAGGCAAGTGTGCCAAATGCCTTCTTAACCACCCTGTCTACCTGTGATACAATTTTCAAATAACTATGTACCTGAACCCTTAGGTCTCTTTGGTCTACAACACCGCCCAAGGCCCTACCATTGATTGTAGAAGTCCTGCCCTTGTTTGTTTTACCAAAATGCAATACCTCACATTTATCCAAATTAAACTTCATCTGCCACTCCTCAGCCCATTGGCCCAATTGATCAAGATCTCTTTGTAATATTAGATAACCTTCATCACTGTATACTATGCCACCAATTTTGGTGTCATCCACAAACTTACTAATCATGCCTCCTAAATCGTTTATATAAATGCAAACAAAAATGGACCCAGCACTAATCCCTGTGGAACACCGCTAGTCACAGGCCTCCAGTCCGAGAAACAACCCTCCACACCCTCTCTCTCCCACTGTAAAGCCAATTTTGTATCCAATTGGCAAACTCTCCCTGAATCCCACGTGATCTAACCTTACTAATTAGTCTGCCACGTGGAACCTTGTTAAAGACTTTACTAAAGTCCAAGTTAGACAACGTCTATCGCTCTGCCCTCATCAATCTTTTTGGTAACTTCCTCAAAACACTCAATCAAGTCAGTGAGACACGATTTCCCACGCACAAAGCCGTGATGGCCATCCCTAATCTGTCATTGTCTCTCCAGACGCATATAAATCCTACCTCTCAGAATCCCCAACAACTTACCCACCACTGATGTTTGAGCAATCCGAGGTTATGAACCCTTTTAAATAAATACAGTCATGTAAAAAATAGGACCAAGAGTAGGCCATTCGGCCCTTTGAGCCTGTTCCGCCATTCAATATGATCATGGCTGATCATCCAACTCAGTCCCCTGTTCCGGCTTTCTAACCCACATCCCCTTTGATCCCTTTAGCCCTAAGAACTAGATCTAACTCCTTCTTGAAAACATTCAATATTTCGCCTTAATCACTTTATGTGGCAGAGAATTCCAGAAACTCCCCACTCCCTGGGTGAAGATATCTCTCCGCATCTCAGTCCAAAATGGCCAACCCCGTATCCTTAGGCTGCGATCCCTGCTTCTGGTCTCCCTGGTCCTCCCATTGTAACCAGAAAGCTTGTACCAAGAGTTTCCATAATAGACTGTCCATTCAGTCTGTATGCTAACCAGGTTACAGTACTCGGGTGGCCATATTTGCCTGTCATTGATCCCACACTTGGAGGTTCCAAAATGACGTCAAAAATGATTGTGTTGGTGTTGGGGAAAGAGAAGATGATGACAAGTCTGTACAAAGCCATGGTGGACATCAAACATAGCCACACAGCCCTCTAATGCTTCACATCGGGGTGCAGCAGGTGGGGAGGAGGTGGTACGGTGGTTTTACTGCTGCACAGTTAGTTCAGAGACCCAGGTGATGTTCTGGGACAAACGGTGGTGGAATTTGAATTCTAAGGTTTTGGAGTAGATCTGTAGCTCGGGTTGTGGGTGTTGAGGTTGCTTGGCTCACCAAGCTGTTTTGTTGTTCCACAGACGTTTCGTTACCATGCTGGGTAACATCCTCAGTGCAGCCTCTGATGAAGCGTCGGTGTGTTTTCCCGCCTGGTTTTTAAACTCTGAGGTCCGTTGCGATGGATTGCCTCACTTCCGGGCTTCCTCCATAGTGGAATGTATACGGGGTCGAGTTCAATGTGTTTATTAATAGCATGTACCTAGTCTGTGTGCGTGGCTTTTCGGTGTACTTTCGTTTGCAGTTCCCCATTTGTCTTGCGCTCTACCATGACGTCCAGGAATGGGAGTTGTTTGTTCTTCTCCTCCTCTCTGGTGAATTTTATTCCGGTGAGGGTGTTGTTTATGAGTTTGTGTGTCTCTTCTAATCTGGTCCATTTAATGATGACAAAGGTGTTGTCTATGTAGCGTATCCATAGTTTAGGTTGGATTTGCGGAAGGGCAGTCCTTTCCAGTCTTTGCATCACTGCTTCTGCTATGAGTCCAGAGACATGCTATTAATAAACACATTGAACTCGACCCCATATACATTCCACTACGGAGGAAACCCGGAAGTGAGGCAATCCATGGCAACGGACACCAGAGTTTAAAAACCAGGTGGGAAAACACACCGAGTTTGAATTTATTTTAAAAAATCTAGAATTAAGAATCCAATGATGACCATGAATCCATTGTTGATTGTTGTAAAAATCCATCTGGTTCATTAATGTCCTTTAGGGAAGGAAGCTGCCATCCTTACCTGGTCTGGCCTACATGTGACTCCAGACTCTCAGCAATGTGGTTGAATCTTAACTGCCCTCCGGGATGGGCAATAAATGCTGCCTGGCCAGTGACACCCTCATCCAGTGAATGCAAGGTCCAGGACTACGTGCTGATGGACACACTAAAGGTTGGGATAGCTGCTGCCAAAGCACAGAGGGGAAAGACCACCATCTGAGTTCTTTCTGCTGAAGTTAAATGGGGTCCGTTCAGTTATCGGACCCTCCCAGTACCTCAAATGAATGTAAATATAGTCTTGTATGTGTAAGAGATGTCTTTGGTTTGTTTGGATAGGGTCTGTCTTGCATTTCCTGCACCTCTGCCCTCACACCCCCTCCCCCCAACAAAATAAAGACAGAACCCCACCTTGTCCTCAGATATCACCCCACCAACCTCCGTATTCAACATATTATTCTCCACCACTTCTGCCACCTACTCTGATCCACAGCGAAGGATATATTTCCCTCCCCACTCCTATCTGCCTTCCGTAGGGACCGCTCTCTCCATGACTCCCTCGTCCGCTTCACACTCCCCTTCAGCCCCACCAGCCCCAGCACCTTTCCCTGCAAACGCAGGAAGTGCTACACTGCCCCTACACCTCCCCCCTCACCCCCATCCCAGGCCCCAAAAAAGCCTTCCATATCAGACAGATGTTCACCTGCACTTCCGTCAATGTGGTCTATTGCATTCGCTGCTCCCAATGTGGCCCCCTCTATATCGGTGAGACCAAGTGGAGACTCAGAGACCGCTTTGTAGAGCATCTGCGCTCTGTTTGCGACAAATGACAACATCTTCCAGTTGCGAACCACTTCAACTCCCCCTCCCACTCCCTGGACGACATGTCCATCCTGGACCGCCTCCAGTATCACAATGACACCACCCGCAAACTGTAGGAGCAGCACCTCATATTCCACCTTGGGACCCTACAGCCCAATGGTCTCAATGTGGACTTTACTGGTTTCAAAATCTCCCCACCCCCGGCCTCATCCCATGACCAACCCTCCCTCTCATTCCCACCTCCTTGACCTGTGCGTCTTCTGTCCCACCTATCCGCCCCACCCTTCCCACTAATCAATCCCCACCGCTCCCTACCTGCACTCACCTATCACCATCCCACCTACCGTCCCCAGCTCCACCCCTCCTCTCTATTTATTTCAGAACCCCCTTCCCCATCCCCATTTCTGAAGACGGGTCCCAACCTGAAATGTCAACTCCCCTGCTCCTCTGATGCTGCCTGGCCTGCTGTGTTCCTCTAGCTCCACACCTTGTTATCTCTGATTCCAATGTTTGTTTGTTTCACTGTACAGAACTGAACTGCGTTTGTGACTATGTATATATGTGAAGATTTTTTTTATGAATAAAGTAAATTTTCAAAATTCAAACAAAGTGAACGCATAAGAGAGCGAAGGGCAGCGGAAACACTGCCCCCATGTTCTGAAGTGATGTGGCACATCTCTGTAACAGGTAGGACTTGGCTTGGGTTAGATTTTTTTTGTTAGATTTAGGTTTTATTGTCACATGTACCCAAGAACAGAAGTACAGGAGTACAGGGAAAAGTGTACAATGTCACTATACATGGCACCAACTTAGGTACAAAGTATTAAGAGAAACAGAGTGAAAACGTTATAAGCATTACCTTCGTGGAATAAGCAGAAAAACAAAGAAATAAGGTAATAGTTAACACTAAACTATCAGCGGGCATGAGAAAACCTTGGCAGATAGGATCAAGGAAAACCCCAAGGCTTTTTACACATACGTGAGGAATAAGAGAATGACCAGAGAAAGGGTAGGGCCGATCAAGGATTGTAAAGGGAATTTGTGTATGGAGCCTAAAGAGATAGGAGAGGTCCTCAATGAATACTTTTCTTTGGTATTCACAACTGAGAGGGACCTAGTTGTAGGGGAGGACAGTGTGAAACAAGCTGGTAGAGGAGGTGGATGTTAGTTAGGTAGATGCACTAGGAATTTTGAGGAACTTGAAGATCTCCCGGGCCTGATGGGATTTACCCAAGGATTCTATGGGAAGCGAGGGACAAGATCGCAGGGCCTTTGGCGATGATCTTTTCGTCCTCACTGTCCACGGGTATAGTGCCGGAAGATTGGAGAATGGCAAACCTCATTCCCTTGTTCAAAAAAGGGAATAGGGATAACCTCAGAAATTACAGGCCAGTTAGTCTTACTTCAGTGGTGGGCAAATTATTGGAAAGGGCTCTAAGAGATAGGATTTATGATCACTTGGAAAGGCACAGTTTGATTCATGATAGTCAGCATGGATTTGTGAGGGGTAGATCATGCCTCACAAACCTTATTGAATTCTTTGAAGAGGTGACCAAACACGTGGATGAAGGTAGAGCAGTGGATGGGGTATACATGGATTTAAGTAAGGCGTTTGATAAGGTTCCCCATGGTAGGCTCATGCAGAAAGTAAGGAGGCATGGGATAGGGGGAAATGTGGCAGATTGGATTCAGGATTGGCTGACTCTTAGAAGACAAAGGGTGGTAGTGGACGGAAAATATTCAACATGGTGCTCAGTTACGAGTGGTGTACCACAAGGATCTGTTCTGGGTCCTCTTCTATTTGTGATTTTTGTAAATGATTTGGATGAAGGAGTGGAAGGGTGAATTAGTAAGTTCGCGGTCGATACGAAGGTGGGTCACGTTGTGGACAGTGCTGAGGGCTGTTCTAGGTTACAAAAGGACATTGATAGGATGCAGAGCTGGGCTGAGAAGTGGCAGATGGAGTTTAACCCTGAAAAATGTGATGTCATTCATTTTGGAAGGACAAATTTGAAAGCAGAATACAGGGTTAATGGAAAGATTCTTGGCAGTGTGGAGGAGCAGGGGGATCTTGGGGTTCATGTCCACAGTTCCCTGAAAGCTGCCACCCAGGTGGGTAGAGTTGTTGAGAAGGCGTATGGTGTGTCAGCTTTCATTAATAGAGGGATTGAGTTCAAGAGCCGTGAAGTTATGCTCCAGCTATACAAAACACTGGTTTGGCCACATCTGGAGTATTGTGTCCAGTTCTGGTCGCCTCATTACAGGAAAGATGTGGAAGCATTGGAAAAGGTGCAGAGGAAATTTAGCGGGATGTTGCCTGGAATGGAGGGAGGATCTTACGAGGAAAGGTTGACAGAGCTAGGGCTTTTCTCTTTAAAATGACGAAGGATGAGAGGTGACTTGATAAAGGTGTACAAGATGATCAGAGTTATAGATAGAGTGGACAGCCAGAGACATTTTCCTAGAGTGGAGGTAGCTATTATGAGGGGGCATAGTTTTAAAGTGAGTGGAGGTAGATATAGGGGAGATGTCGGAGGTAGGTTCTTTACTCAGAGAGTAGTAGGGGCGTGGAATGCATTGCCGGAGAGGGTAGTGGAGTCGGCCTCATTAGGGGCAATTAAGCGGATATTAGATAGGCATATGGATGATAGTGTAAGGTAGGGGTGGAGGTTAGATAGACCTTAGGATTAGGGTAAAAGTTCGGCACAACATCGTGGGCGGGAGGGCCTGTACTGTGCTGTACTGTTCTATGTTCTAAAGTCCTTCTTAATATGAACTTTATTGAGACTGGTTTTTAGTTCCAGATTTATTCACCGAGTTTAAATTCTACCAGCTGTCTTGGCTGGATTTGAACCTGTGTCCAATGCTCCCTCGATTTCTCTTGGTGTGCAGACCTCTGAGTGGAGTCAACTTTAGAGTCTGGAAGTCAAGCATTGGCATGGTGAGAGTGCACAGGACTCAGAGCACCCGCACAGCTTAGAGGGAATACTGCCTGTGCCTGTAGACCCAGGTCCCTGTTCGACTTGTCCAGTGCCACTGTCACCATGTCCCCCCTGCCCACATCGTGCCCCCAACATCCCACGCTCATCCTTTATGGTATAGTGGGAGAACACAAATTTGTCACTGCTCCTCATTTGTCAATTTTCACAGACACGAGCCAGGCCATGAGAGGCTAGTATATGCAAAGGCTAGCCTGCTTGACTTAAAGACGAGGCACTTTTTGAGACAAGCAGGAGCTGGAGGCCATTCTATGAGTGAGTTGGGCACAGGCATGTTGGGGTGTGTCACTGTGCCGACTGATGGTATCTCTGACATAGCGCCGGAGGCCTTGGTGCTGGATGGGAATGGGAGAGCAAACAGGAATTCCTCAATCATCTCTGGGAACAGACAATCCACCGGGACCAAGGCTCACAGTGCGGAAACGCTTTAGGAGCAGCCCCACAGCATTGCGGAAGAAGTCAAACATTCCCCCCGACTCACAGTGGCCCCTGGCTTGTGTCTGACTGAGATGGAGGAGGCTCACTCAGACTAGTTCAGTTCAGAAAACCTGGTCTGCATGGACAAGATGGGCTGAAGGGTTTGTTTCCGCGCTGTGTGACTCTGTAGGGAGAGGGGCATACAGATATGACGTCAAACTCTTCAAACCTATGAGTTAGAAGCTGGAGATGACCAATTGGAGGCTCAAGCTTGCTCCATTGTTCAGTATTATCAAGGCTGATCTCCTGTTTAGTCCAGATACCCGTTAGGTCCCTTGTTAGTCAGGAATCTATCTAACTCCACCTTTAAACTATACCATCACCTGGTCTCCCCCACTTTCTGGGGCAGAGACTCACGACCCTCTGAGGGTAAAATATTCTCCCCATCTCTCTTTTAAATGGGAGGCACGTATTTTTAAACAGTGCCCCAACCCCCTCCCCGGTTCTGGTCTCTCCCAGAAGGCTTTCACAAAACATCACAGAAGCCTCCAGACCAACCATCTCCCTGACCCCCTGCTCTACACCTAACAGACTCTGCAGGTCCTGGGCTAGACTTATAGGTCACCTTGTAATTTCACTTGTAATGAAAAGTGCCAGGTAAACCAAGGATAGTAGGAACTGCAGATGCTGGAGAATCCGAGACAACAAGGTGCAGGGCTGGATGAACACAGCAGGCCAAGCAGCATCATAGGAGCAGAGAGGCTGACGTTTCGGGCCTAGACCCTTCATCAGAAAAGGGTCTTTTCTGATGAAG
>NW_025973420.1:0-9088 GCF_021869965.1 Rhincodon typus
ATGAGGTTGGTCGATAGGAGATGGAGGTGCGGCTTGAGGTGGGAGGAAGAACAGGTTAGGGAGGCAGGGACGAGCCGGACTGGTTTTGGGATGCGGTAGGGGGAGGGGAGATTTTGAAACTTGTGAAATCCACATTGATACCATTGGGCTGCAGGGTTCCCAAGCGGAATATGAGTTGCTGTTCCTGCAACCTTCGGGTGGCATCGTTGTGGCACTGCAGGAGGCCCAGGATGGACATGTCGTCTGAGGAATGGGAGGGGGAGTTGAAATGGTTCGCGACTGGGAGGTGCAGTTGTTTATTGCGAACCGAGCGTAGGTGTTCTGCAAAGCGGTCCCCGAGTCTCCGCTTGGTTTCCCCGATGTAGAGGAAGCCACACCGGGTACAGCGGATGCAGTATACCACATTGGCAGATGTGCAGGTGAACATCTGCTTGATGTGGAAAGTCTTCTTGGGGCCTGGGATGGGGGTGAGGGAGGAGGTATGGGGGCAGGTGTAGCACTTCCTGCGGTTGCAGGGAAAAGTGCCGGGTGTGGTGGAGCTGGAGGGGAGTGTGGAGCGGACAAGGGAGTCACGGAGAGAGTTGTCCCTCCGGAAAGCAGATAAGGGTGGGGAGGGAAAGATGTCTTTGGTGGTGGGGTTGGATTGCAGATGGCGTAAGTGTCGGAGGATGATGCGTTGGATCCAGAGGTTGGTGGGGTGGTACGTGAGGACGAGGGGGATTCTTTTTTGGTTCTTATTGCGTGGACGGGGTGTGAGGGATGAGGTGCGGGAGATGTGGGAGACACGGTTGAGGGCGTTCTCGACCACCGAGGAGGGGAAGTTACGGTCCTTGAAAAACGAGGACAACTGAGATGTACGGGAGTGGAATGCCTCATCCTGGGAGCAGATGCGGCGGAGGCGAAGGAATTGGGAATAGGGGATAGCATTTTTGCAGGAAGGTGGGTGGGAGGAGGAGTATTCTAGGTAGCTGTGGGAGTCGGTGGGCTTGAAATGAATATCGGTTTCTAGGTGGTTGCCCGATATGGAGACAGAGAGGTCCAGGAAGGGGAGAGAGGTGTTAGAGATGGTCCAGGTAAACTTAAGGTTTTGGGTGGAAGGTGTTAGTGAAGTGTATGAACTGTTCGAGCTCCTCGTGGGAGCACGAGGCGGCACCGATACAGTCATCAATGTAGCGGAGGAAGAGGTGGGGTTTAGGGCCGGTGTAGGTACGGAAGAGGGATTGTTCCACGTAACCTACAAAGAGGCAGGCGTAGCTTGGGCCCATGCGGGTACCCATGGCTACCCCCTTTGTCTGTAGGAAGTGGGAGGAATTCCCCCGTCCACGCAATAAGAACCAAAAAAGAATCCCCCTCATCCTCACGTACCACCCCACCAACCTCCGGATCCAACGCATCATCCTCCGACACTTCCGCCATCTGCAATCCGACCCCACCACCAAAGACATCTTTCCCTCCCCACCCTTATCTGCTTTCCGGAGGGACAACTCTCTCCGTGACTCCCTTGTCCGCTCCACACTCCCCTCCAGCTCCACCACACCCGGCACTTTTCCCTGCAACCGCAGGAAGTGCTACACCTGCCCCCATACCTCCTCCCTCACCCCCATCCCAGGCCCCAAGAAGACTTTCCACATCAAGCAGATGTTCACCTGCACATCTGCCAATGTGGTATACTGCATCCGCTGTACCCGGTGTGGCTTCCTCTACATCGGGGAAACCAAGCGGAGACTCGGGGACCGCTTTGCAGAACACCTACGCTCGGTTCGCAACAAACAACTGCACCTCCCAGTCGCGAACCATTTCAACTCCCCCTCCCATTCCTCAGACGACATGTCCATCCTGGGCCTCCTGCAGTGCCACAACGATGCCACCCGAAGGTTGCAGGAACAGCAACTCATATTCCGCTTGGGAACCCTGCAGCCCAATGGTATCAATGTGGATTTCACAAGTTTCAAAATCTCCCCTCCCCCCACCGCATCCCAAAACCAGTCCAGCTCGTCCCTGCCTCCCTAACCTGTTCTTCCTCCCACCTATCCCCTCCTCCCACCTCAAGCCGCACCTCCATCTCCTACCGACCAACCTCATCCCGCCCCCTTGACCTGTCCGTCCTCCCTGGACTGACCTATCCCCTTCCTAACTCCCTACCTACACTCACCTTTCCTGGCCCCATCCCCGCCTCTTCGACCTGTTTGTTTCTTCTCCACCTATCCTCTCCTCTATCCCTCTTCTATCCGCCTCCCACTCTCTCCCTATTTATTTCAAAACCCCCTTCCCCTCCCCCTTTTCTGATGAAGGGTCTAGGCCCGAAACGTCAGCCTCTCTGCTCCTATGATGCTGCTTGGCCTGCTGTGTTCATCCAGCCCTGCACCTTGTTGTCTCGGATTCTCCAGCATCTGCAGTTCCTACTATCTTTGAGAGGAATGAGCAGATGTGTTAGATTTGGACTTCCAGAAGACATTTGACAAGGTACCTCACAAAAGGTTAAGTCATAAAACAAGAGCAAAGGGTGTTGAAGGTAGTATATTGGCATGGATAGCGAATTGGCTAATGTGCGGGAAACAACAAGTAGCATTAAGGGAACTTCTGATGTTTTACGCTAGTTTCAGAATTTCCAGTTTTCAGGCATGAGCTGCCTCCTCTTTACCATGGATATGTCCTTTACACTAACCTTACATGTCCATCCCCCACCAGGATGGTCTCGGGGCTCTTCGCTTCTTCCTGGAGCAAAGGCCTGAACCATCCCCACCCACCACCACCCTCCGCTTGACCGAGCTTGTCCTCACCCTCAACAACTTCTCTTTTAACTCCTGTCATTTTCTTCACGTCAGAGGGGTGGCCATGGATACCGATGCGGGCCCCAGTTATGCCTGCCTCTTCGTGCAGTATGTGGAACATTCCTTGTTCCAGTCCTATTCCGGCCCCCACTGTAACTCTCCCTGATATATCAATGATATCATTGGTGCCGTTTCCATCTCTCACCCAAAATTCACTTTCACCTGGTCTATCTCTGACTCCTCCCTTCCCTTCCTTGACATCTCTGTTTCCATTTCTGGGGATAGACTGGCTACTAATATCCACTATAAACCCAATGACTCACACAGCTATTTGGACAATACATTCTTGCACCCTGCTTCGTGTAAAGATTCCATTCCATTTTTTCAGTTTCTCCGTCTTTGACAAGGGAGCCTCCGAAATATCCACCTTCTTCCTCAACCAAGGATTCCCCTGCACCATTGTCAACAGGGCCCTCAAGTGGGTCTGACTCATCTCCCGCACTTCCACCCTCACCCCCTTTCTTCTCTCCTGCAACTGTGATAGGGTTCCCCTTGTCCTTACTCACCATCCCACCAGCATCTACATCCAGAAGATCATCGGCCGCCATTTCTCCAACCTCCAGCGAGATGCTACCACCAGACACATATTCTCCTCCCCTCCCTTGTCTACCTTCCGCAGGGACTGTTCCCTCCGAGACACCCTGGTCCACTCTTCCTTCACTCCCAACATCCCCCACAGCCCCATGGTACTTCCCTTGCAACCTGCGGCTATAACACCTGCCCATTTACGTCCTCCCTCCAAGGGCCCAAACATTCCTTCCAGATGAAGCAGCACTTTATCTGAACTTCCCACAATCTAGTCTACTGTATTTGCTGCTCACAATGTGGTCTCCTCTACATTGGGGAAATGAAGCACAGACTGGGTTACCACTTTGTAGAACATCCATGTTCTGCCCACAAAACAGACCCTGAGCCTCCAATTGCCTGTCACATTAACACACCACCTTGTTCCCTGACCAACATCTTTGACTCAGGCTTGCTGTAGTGTTCCAGCGAAGCTCAGCACAAGCTGGAAAAACAACACCTAATTTTTGCTTGGGGAACCTGCAGCCCTCCGGACTCAATATCGAGTTCAATAATTTTAAGGCCTGAACTCTCCCATCTCCTGCCCCCCTACCCTAATCACCAGGCTTTGTTATCATATAGCCTGCCATTACACACTACCCATTATTAGCCACTATTAACAGCTATTCACTAGCCAGATCGTTATTAAGTTCTTTGTCTGTCCAGCTGTTCTTATCTATCTTTGGGCCCCACCCCCACCCAATCTTCTGCATATAAACCGACATTTTCCTAGCTCCCATCGGGTCTGAGGAAGGGTCACCGGACCCAAAATGTTAACTCTGATTTTTCTTGGCAGATGCTGCCAGACCTGCTGAGCTTTTCCAGCAACTTATATTTTTGTAAGTGGTGTCAAGGGGTTCTTTTACAGGTTGACGACCTGTGACCAGTGTTGTGCCACAAGGATCAGTGATGGAACTGCAACTGTTTACAACATATATTAATGACTTGGAGGAAGGAAGTGAATACTATAGCCAGATTTGCAGACAACACAAAAATAGGTGGAAAGGCAGATTGTGAGAGGGATACAAGCAGTTCACAGAGAGATATTGATAGGTTACATAAGTGGCCAAAATGTTGACAAATGGAGTAGAATGTGGGAAAATGTAAAGTTGCTTGTTTTGGATGTGAAAAGAAGAGTATTATTTAAACGGAGAAGTTTATGTTAAATAGAGAAAAACTGCAGCACAAAGGGACGAGGAGATATTGATGCAAGAAACAGAAAGCTAGCACAGAAGGCAGTAGTAATCTGGAAGTCTGATGGAAGGTAGGCCCTTATTTCAAGGTGGTTGGAGTAAAAAACGGGCAAGTCTTACTGATGAGATCATACCTGGAGTATTGTTAGTAGTTTTGTTCCCCTTATTCCTTTGGAAGCAGGTCAGACAAGATTCGCTGACATGATCCCTGATATGGAGGGATTTTCTTCTGAGCAAAGGCTAAACAGGCTGGGACTCTACACATTGGAGTTTAAAACAATGAGAGTTGATCTCATTAAAACATATAGAATTCTTAAGGGACAGAAATACTGAGAGGATGTTTCTCCTCATGGGAGAATATAGCACCAGAGGCATAATCTCAGAATTAAGTGGTGCCAATTTAAGATTGAGATGGGGAGGAATTTCTTCTGAGCATTGGGAGTCTTTGGAACTCCCTGCCACACGGAGGTATGGGAAGGGGGGGGGGAGGAAAAGCCCTTGAGGATATTTAAGGCTGAGATAGATTCTTAATCAGTCGAGGAATCAAGGGTGATGGGAAAATTATGTGGAAGTGAGGGGTGTCAAATCAACTATGATCCTATTGAATGATGGAGCAGGCTCAAGAGGCTGAATGCCGTATTCCTGTTCCTATTTCTAATGGTCTTATGATTAGTTGGAAGATAAAAAAGATTATTCAGAAAGCAGGAGGTATGAATAATTGTTATTTTTCCTGATGGATCCATTATGGGTTCTGCTGGGGCCTCAGCTGGTAACCATTAATATCAATTGCTTAGGTGAAGGAAGTGAAGGCATGCTAGCTAAACATTGAAACATAGAAAATAGGTGCACAAGGAGGCTGTTTGGCCCTTCGAGCCTGCACCACCATTCAATATAATCATGGCTGATTATGCAATCTCAGTATCCCATTCCCGCCCTCTCCCCATACCCCTTGATCCCTTTAGCTGCAAGGGCCACATCCAGCTCTCTCTTGAATATATCTAATGAACTGGCCCCAACAGCTTCCTGTGGGAGAGAATTCCACAGGTTCACAATTCTCTGAATTAAGAAATTTTTTCTCATCTCAGTCCTGAATGGCTTTACCCCTTATTCTTAGACTGTGACCCTTGTTCTGGATTTCCCCAACATCAGGAACATTCTTCCCGCATCTAGCCTGTCCAGTCCCATCAGGATTTTATATGTTTCTATGAGATCCCCCTCAGTCTTCTAAATTCCAGCAAATACAAGCCCAGTCGATCCAGTCTTTCCTCATATATCAATCCTGCCATTCCAGGAATCAGTCTGGTGAACCTTTGCTGGACTATGCCAATAGAAAGTATGATCTTCCTCAGACTTGGGTACCAAAACTGCAAACAATACTCAAGGTGTGGCCTCATAAAGGCCCTATTTAACTGCAGCAAGACATCCTTCCTCCGATACTCAAATCATCTCACTATGAAGGAGAGCATGCCATTAGTTTTTCTCACTGCCTGCTGCAACTGCACGCCAATCTTCAGCGATGGTTGCACTATGACACCCAGGTCTCGTTCAACCTCACGTTTTCCTAAACTGCCACCATTCAGATAATAATCTGCCTTCCTGTTTTTGCAATCAAAGTGGATAACGTCACATTTATCCACATTATTATTGCATTTGCCCACTCAGCCAGTCTGTCCAAGCAACTTCTTAGCGTCCTCTTCACTGCACACACTATCACCCAGCTTAGTGTCATCTGCAAATTTGGAGATAGTGCATTCAATTCCTTCATCCAAATCATTAATATAAGTTATGAACAGCTGAGGTCCCAGAACTGAATCCTGCGGCACCCTACTCGTCACTGCCTGCCACTCTAAAAAGGACCCGTTTATGCCAGCTGCTTCCTGTCTGCCAGCAAGTTTGCTATCCATGTCAATACATTACCTCCGACACCATGAGCTTTAATTTTCCTTACTAATCCCTTGTGTGGAACCTTGTCAAAAACCTTTTGAAAGTCCAGCTACACAACATCTACTGATTCACCCTCGTCTACTTTACTGATCACATCCTCAAAAAATTCAAGAAGATTTGTCAAGCATGAATTCCCTTTCGTGAATCCATGCTGAATAGGACTGATTCCAAATGCTCAGTTATTACATCCTTAATAGAACATAGAACAGTTCAGCACAGTACAGGCCCTTCAGCCCACGATGGTGTGCCGATATATTATATAAAAGCCGAAAGAACTGCGGATGCTGTAAATCAGGAAACAGAAACAAACACAAAGTTGCTGGAGAAGCTCAGCAGGTCTGGCAGCATCTGTGAAGGGAAAAACAGAACTAACGTTTCGGGTCCAGTGACCCTTCCTCAGAACAGACCCAAAACGTTAACTCTGTTTTTCCCTTCACAGATGCTGCCAGACCTGCTGAGATTCTCCAGCAACTTTATTTTTGTTTTTGTGCCAACATATTATCCTACTCTTAGGTCAAACTACCCTGAAAACCCTACATTTTACTATCATCCATGTGCCTATCCAGGAGTTGCTTAAGTGTCCCTAAAGTATCTGACTCCACTGCCACCGCCGGCAGCGCAGTCCACGCACCCACCACTCTCTGTGTAAAGAACCTACCTCTGACATCTCCCCATACCTTTCTCCAATCGCCTTAAAATTATACCCCCTTTTAATAGTCATTTCCGCCCTAGGAAGAAAGTCTCTGGCTATCAATTCTATCTATGCCTCTCATCATCTTTTACACCTCTATCAAGTCAACACTCATCCTTCTTCGCTGCAATGAAAAAAACCCCTAGCTTCCTCAACCTATCCTCATAAGACCTGCCCTCCAGTCCAAGCAGCATCCTGGTAAATCTCCTCTGCACCCTCTCTAAAGCTTCCACATCCTTCCTATAATGAGGCAGCCAGAATTGAACACAATATTCTAAGTGTGGTATAACCAGGGTTTTATAGAGATGTAGCATAACCTCACAGCTCTTAAACTCAATTTCCCTGCCATGAAAGCCAACACACCATATGCCTTCTTAACAACCCTATCAACTTCGGTAGCAATTTTGAGGGATCTATGAATGTGGACCCCAAGATCTCTGTGTTCCTCCACACTGCCAAGAATCCTGCCATTTACCCTGTATTCTGCATTCAAATTCAACCTTCCAAAATGAATCACTTCACACTTTTCTGGGTTGAATTCTATCTGCCACTTCTTTGCCCAGCTCCGCATCCTGTCAATGTCCCGTTGCAACCTACAACAGCCCTCCACACTATCCACAACTCCACCAACCTTCGTGACATCGGCAAACTTACTAACCCACCCTTCCACTTCCTCGTCCAAGTCATTTATAAAGATCACAAAGAGCAGAGATCCCAGAACAGATCCCAGCAGCACACCATTAGTCACCGAGCTCCAGGCTGAATATTTTCCGTCTACTACGACCCTCTGTCTTCTATTGGACAGCCAATTCTGTATCCAGACAGCCAAATTTCCCTGTATCCCATGCCTCCTTATTTTCTGGATGAGCCTACCATGGGGAACGTTATCAAATGCCTTGCTAAAATCCATATACACCACATCCACTGCTCTGCCTTCATCAAAGCGTTTTGTCACATCCTCAAAGAATTCACTGAGGCTTGTGAGGCATGGCCTGCCCCTCACAAAGCCATGCTCACCATTTCTAATCAAACTGTGCTTTTCCAAATAATTGTAAATACCATACCTCAGAATCCTCTCCAATAATGTGCCCACCACAGAGTTAAGGCTGACTGGTCTGTAATTCCCAGGATTATCCGTATTCACTTTCTTGAACAATGGAATGACATTTGCCACCCTCCAATCATCTGGTACTACTCCAGTAGACAGTGAGGATGCAAAGATCATCGCCAAAGACATTGCAATCTCTTCCCGTAGCAACCTTGGGTATATCCTGTCTGGTCCAGGGGACTTATCTATCCTGATGTTTTTCAAAATTTCTAGCACATCCTCCTTCCTGACATCAACCTGTTAATGATTGAGTCCAGCATTTTTCCCACCACCGATGTCAGGCTGACTGACCTATAATTTCCCATTTTCTCTCTCCTTCCTCTTTTAAGGAGACAAGGAGGTTGCAGATAGATATCGATAGGCTGAATGAGTGGGCAAAATATCTGGCAGTTGGAGAATAATATAGGAAAATGTGAAATTGGTAACTTTGGCAGGACGAATAAAAAAAACAGAGGTTAATTAATTGACAAATGGCAGCAGAATTCTGAGGTGCAGACAGATTTAGGTGTTCAGGTCACGAGTTACAAAATGCCACAGAAAGTTATCAGGAAGACTAATTAAATTCTAGCCCTTATTTACAAGAGGAATTGATGGAAAGGGTGCAGAGGAGATTTACCAGGATGTTGCCTGGTATGGAGGGAAGGTCTTATGAGGAAAGGCTGAGGGTCTTGAGGCTGTTTTCGTTAGAGAGAACGTTAAGAGGTGACTTAATAGAGACATACAAGATGATCAGAGGATTAGATAGGGTGGACAGTGG
>NW_025973421.1:0-9085 GCF_021869965.1 Rhincodon typus
AAACGTCAGCTTTCCTGCTCCTCTGATGCTGCTTGGCCTGCTGTGTTCATCCAGCTCTACACCTTGTTATTTGAGATCAGTCCAGTCTGTTTCCTGATTGGTGGGTTATTTAGAACTGTCACCAGTAAATTTGGTGACTAGTTATTTAGTTACTAGCAGTGTATTAACAGGAATCAAGCTTCTCAACTTTTTTTTTAAAAAAGCAATCCATTTACCAAATACTGAAAACAAAAACTCAATGCATATTCCACAAGAAATACAAATGTGACATAAAATGCAAATAGCCTTTGCTAAGATGGCTGTGATACATGATTCTTGCACTCCTCTTCCTAATTCACATTTGAGAAAGCAACCTTGATTACTACTTGTGAATGCCATGCCTATTATGTATGGAACACAGAAGGATGTTACTAAGATATTTCATGATATCAAGAAAACGATGATGCTGAAACATGTTTGGCCACACAGAATAAAAAAAAAGTGACCAGAAATGGGGTGAACCACGGTCATTGGAATGGAAGCCAAGGGAGGTTATCAGAGACCAATGCTGTGTAAGGAAGTGGGAGGAATGCCAGCAGTCTGAAATACAGAGGGAATGAGGATAATGAAAGAAGTAAATTTGACGTACAAGGGTGGGAGACAACAGTGCACAGGTGGACATTGCACATACACTGGAGGGAGAGAGGATAATTAATGGTTACTATGGCCTTGACAGGGAATTATGAAGTACAATAGTGGGCAGGATTAAATTGTAGAGCTGTAGCTCTTGGGGTAAGGTTGAGAGTTGCTGACAAAATTCTAGGTGGTGTTTGGGAACATGGGGTGAGTGGGAGAACAGTAATGATGGGTTTTCCAGAGAATGCCAGAAGGAAAGGGACATGGAGGTTCAAAGAGGGGTGTAGGGGCTTAATTACCAGGCTGAGCCTGTGACTCACTCTGACAGGCACAATCTGTGCTGCCTTCCATATTCATCTGACTTCTAAGTGAGAGCACAAACAGAAAATAGCTGGTGACCACACCAGAGTGATCAGGGTCAGTGTTTTTTGTCTGTCCCAACACTATGGGCTGCACTTCAAAATGACGGTAGACCCTTCAGGGAACAATTACATTAATTCTGCATATGCAGAGTACAGGTTAAAGTCATCTTGCATGTGAAATACATGCAGTGTCCAACTGTATGGAGTTCGATTGCTGCTCACAAACAAACTCAACCATTTCATTGGTCATTGCAAATGGAAGACTATCCTCACTGTGAAGCAGAAGTAATCACAGGTGACATTGAAAGTAGAACGTGTGGGCAACAAAATTCAACATTAATGTAAGATTTCACTGACTGCACAGGGACATGATATTCATTCCTAGTGTCTTCAATTGTAATTATTCTGCAAGGTCCTCTTGTTTTCAATAATGCCGTTCTTGGGTCATGTGAGGCTGTGAATAAAATGTTTCAGTATTCATGGAGCACTTGCAATTCCTTACTGTCTCTTTGTGACAAGACTGGTTCTGACTTCATTGGAATAAAGTCAAAAACAAAACATATACAGTCATTACATGGCCTTCCTTGGAGGAGTGCTCCATGTGTATGAAGGAATATGTTGAAGTTACATTTGTGTGTGATTTTGACTACTGACCGCTCACGTTACTAAGCACTTGTTCTGTTTCTTATGTTCCACAGAGGTTTATTGCAAGCGTGACCAATGGATCCAGCCACAGCAGCGGTTATTATAGCACCATGGCCACAACAACAATGGTGCAGAGAAACAGAGGAAGAACAGATGTGTCAGTAACCTCCAACGGATGCCAAAAAGCCTCCACATGAAGACATCACAGGATGCACAGGAGGCCCAAAATCTCTTGTCCTCAATGTCATTTCCTCGAGATGACTAAGGTGCACCATCAGCACAGGCTGAGGATGTCCCAAGACACTGTCACTGAACAATGCAAACTGCTAGAGCAGCGTTAAGGACATGGAAGAATGGGGGGGGGTGGAGGGGGGGGGGGGGAGCGGGGGTAGTCACATCATTTCTCAGTGGCCTCAAGGTACATTGAACTTTTATGTAACTGACACCTTCCAGGGAGCCACTGGGGACTCGTTTGGGATCTCTCAATTGTAGACCAACAGATATATTAAGGTGTTACCAATGTGACTTACGCCAGATCACACTGCTTCACCTCTTTTCTTGATGATAAGGTCAGTGCTGCAACCCTGGCTTCCCGCAGCTGCAGGATGCAATAGACACGGAGACAACCAATCAGTTAGCCTCCCTGACCTTATATTCATAACACAGTAAACTTAAAATACTCAATGACCCTCAGAATTGGCCTTCATGTTTCCCACCCAGACTTTTTGAATAACCAATATCAGACTCGATGAATAACTGATACTAGAAACTAGATTTATAGTTTAAACAACAATCTAAAAATGTATTAATAATATAGCAGCTTTAGCAGAACAATGATAAACCACAAGGTAATTTATTTAAACCCAGTCTTCTATGATTCTAGACCCCACTCTCAAAGGGAGACATATAGATAAATGCTCATTGTTAAGGGATAAATCAAAATAAAAAGAAGTAAATACAGGGTGGGGTGGGGGGTGAGTCTGGGTGGGATGCTCTTCAAAGAATCAGAGTGGACTCATTGGGCTGAAAGGCCTGTTTCTGCACCATAGGGATTCTATGATTCTATCATAAATGGAATGTAACTGGCTATAATAGAACACAAAGAACTACAGATACTGGAGATCTGAAATAAAATAGATATTGCTGCTGAAACTCACCATCATCATCTGATGAAGAGTCACTGGACTCAAAAGGTTAACTCTGCTTTCTTCCCACAGATGCTGCCAGGCTTGCTGAGTTTCACCTGCAATTTCTGTAAATGTAGCTGAACATAGAACATAGAACAGTACAGCACAGCACAGTACAGGCCCTTCAGCCCATGATGTTGTGCCGACCTACTATCCTACTCTAAGATCAAACTACTCTGCATACCTTACATTTTACTATCATTCATGTGCCTATCTAAGATTTGCTTAAATGTCCCTAATGTATCTGACTCCACTACCACCGCCAGCAGTGCATTCCACACGCCCACCACTCTCTCTGTGCAGAACCTACCTCTGACATCTCGCCTATACCTTCCTCTAATCACCTTAAAATTATGCCCTCTCGTAATAGTCATTTTCACCCTGAGAAAAAGTCTCTGGCTATCTACTCTGTCTATGCCACTCACCATCTTGTACACTTCTATCAAATCACTCTCATCCTTCTTAGCTTCAATGAGAATAGCTCAAGCTCCCTCAACCTTTCCTCATAAGACCTGCCCTCCAGTCCAGGCAACATCCTGGTAAATCTCCTTTGCACCCTCTCTAAAGCTTCCATATTCTTCCTATAATGAGGTGACCAGAACTGAACACAATATCCCAAGTGTGGTATAACCAGAGTTTTATAGAGCTGCAGCGTAAACTCGCAGCTCTTAAACTCAATCCCCCTGCTAATGAAAGCCAACACACCATACGCCTTCTTAACAACCCTATCAACTTGTGAGGCAACTTTGAGGGATATATGGACGTGGACTCCAAGATCCCTCTGCTTCTCCACACTACCAAGAATCCTGCCATTAACCCTGTATTCTGCATTCAGATTCAACCTTCCAAAATGATTCACTTCACAATTTTCTGGATTGAATTCCATCTGCCACTTCTTTGCCCAGCTCTGCATCCTGTCAGTGTCCTGTTGCAACCTACAACAGCCCTCCACGCTATCCACAACTCCAACCTTCGTGTCATCGGCAAACTTACTAACCCACCCTTCCACTTCCTCATCCAAATCATTTATAAATGTAACAAAGAACAGAGGTCCCAGAACAGACCCCTGCAGAATACCACTGGTCACCGAACTCCAGGCTGAATACTTTCTGTCTACTATCACTCTCTGTCTTCTATTGGACAACCAATTCTGTATCCAGACAGCCAAATTTCCCTCAATCCCATGCCTCCTTACTTTCTGAATGAGCCCACCATGGGGAACCTTATCAAATATCTTGCTAAAATCCATATACACCACATCCACTGCTCTACATTCATCAATGTGTTTTGTCACATCCTCAAAGAATTCAATAAGGCTTGTGAGGCATGACCTACCCCTCACAAAGCCATGTTGACTATTTCTAATCAAACTGTGCTTTTCCAAATAATCATAAATATTATCTCTCAGAATCCTCTCCAGTAATTTGCCCACCACAGAACTACGACTGACTGGTCTGTAATTCACAGAATTATCCTTATTTCCTTTCTTGAACAAGGGAATAACATTTGCCATCCTCCAATCATCTGGTACTACTCCAGTGGACAGTGAGGATGCAAAGATCATCGCCAAAGGTGCAGCAATCTCTTCCCTCACGTCCCATAGGAACCTTGGGTATATACCATCTGGTCCAGGGGACTTATCTATCCTCATGTTTTTCAAAATTTCTAGCACATCTTCCTTCCTAACATCAACCTGTTCAAGCATAGTTCACTGGCTAGTGCACTTCAGCTGTTTCCACAATCATAGCCTCACTAGCCAATGGGATTACATCTTGCTTTGTTTCTGACAACACCAGTACACCTTCTAGTAGACTCCAAAAAAGTCATTTAATTCTTATAACTGAGATTCTATTCTCTTAGCTTTCAATAATTTGATAACGGGAGAACAACAATGGAGCAATCAAACCTCCATGTAGCTTTCATAACACAATCTTTGTGATGTAAACAGTTCAAAAGCAGATGAAACTTTGTTTCTTCTTTATTAGATTTGTTGTCTCCCTATAAGACCCCGATTCCATGCAAAAATCTGTCAATTGTTTGAGTATAATGCATCTCCAGAACTGAAAAGACTAGAGCGTTCTTTGAACAAAAATCACCTTGCAATTAAATTGCTGGCCCCATAAACAAATAACAGGTTTCTTATTCTCTTCATTTTTTAAAAAGCAAGCTGATGCTCACAGTCTAAAGGTCACCTTCAGCTCTCAGCTCACAGTTCATAGCTCCAAATTATATAAAATTAATAAAATAATGAAAAATCTGTCAGGGTTCTAACAGAATGTTACTTCAAGGAAAGGATTCTTAAAAAACACCACAGAGGCCAGTATCCCATGACAAGTCATTCTTTATATGTGGAAAATCCTTGATCTAGCTCTCTCAAACCCAACTCTCAGCGTGAACAGAATGTCTTACACTGCTGTTCTTATCTGTCAGCCAGGGCTTTATGATTAGACCAGATTAACAGGCCCAATCAGGGAACTCATAATCTATGAAATCCACCTGGCTGACATCATTATAATCACTACAAGTTCTATTCTATCAATGTACAAATCAAGTATCACATCATAGAAGTCTGCACCAAGTACACCATGAACTGCCATGATGTCTATATTAAGACCACTGTTTCTGCTTGGTTTGAAGGGTCAGGTGCCTTCCAAGGATGGCTAATGGGGTCAAAGACAGCCCTCTGTAGCATGGCTGGTAACTTAGAGAGGTTTGCAAGATGGATGCGCTAAGGATAGGTAAATTATTAAGCCTGATGCTTAAACAGTGTTAGCTATAGGAATGTGAAATTGAGTATGCAATGAATTATCAGCCATACCACAAGTCCAGAGAACAAATCCTTGATTGGGTGCATGGCTGATGGTGTCGGCACCAGTAACCTTGACATATTTCAGCTGTGGCAAGATCTTAGACTGTGCTATGTCGGAGAATATGACAAGCAGGACATTGTAAGAGCATGGTACACAGTAAATGTGGCATATGTAACATGATACTTCAGGAAAACTCTTTAGGCCTCACGCTTACAAATCCTCCATGAAATTCACCATAAAATACATTTAGTGAATTCAGCACATCATTTCTATATCCATCTTGTCAAGTCAATTCAGGATCTTATATACTCCAATCAAGTCATTCACTCATTCTCTAACGTTCTTCAGACGTGCTACTAGGCAAAAGTAACTTCGCATGCTGGAACAACAACAGTGAGTTTAGCAAATAGCACAAAAGTAGATAATTTATCGTATGAAGCAATCTACTCATTTTTTTTACATGAGGTCTGTAGTTGTGTTTTGTAGTTATTGGAGTACAGTCTCTAATGAGGTGGATATTTATCAGATTGGCCTCAGCTACACTACATCTATTGCCCCCATTCTTATTGCCTCTCGCAGCTGAACTTTCTCCTCTACCAAGGCCAAGTAGATCTATTTTTTGTTTGTATTGAAGTCAAGTACCTTCCTGTAATTGTGCAGCAAGCAATGGGTCAGAATCACTCTGTATACTTTGGCTGACCTATATTGCAAAGCTCTCCAATCCCCAAGTGATCAAACTGTAAATATTGCTTCAAGATCTAATTGTTTGCTCAATAAGATTGTGTTATCTATGTGCCTTGTTCTTCTGGTGTCTGTGAGTTAGTTAATGAGGTTGGGAACCACAACTTTAGACTACAATCCAAAATCCCTGATAATCAACCTTATAACCTATCATTATGGTGAAATGCTGCAATAAGAGCTGACTGACTGCGGATGAAGGAGTAATATGTTGACTCCTGAAACTATGCATTGACATGTTGGATCTTTGTTTCGCAGAATGAGAGCTTTGGCATTGGATATAAGTCGTGGGATTGTCTATAGGCACCTAATCATTGTTTGTGCAGTGAATGATACCCAAGGCTTTAAAGGAAGACACAATAGTACACAATTGTTTCTATTTCTGCTGCTGTTGCAATGCATCTCTTTACGAATGAGCCTGCTTCTGCCATGGATCAGCATAACAAACATTTCTTGCAACAGAATCTAAGAGCCATGAGACTACCTGACACTAAATTAGATAATCAAGTAACAAAATATTCAGGATAGTTGTGATTTTTAGGCCACTGGTCAAATAGTTCTATTCATTCTGCAGGTCATCAGTGATTATGTGGCACAACTCAACAATTGCATTAGCAGAAAGCCTTAGACTCTCGGGCACTGTTCCTAATTGTTTCATGTAAGCCAATTGATAATTTACCCATTCCTTTTTAGACAATGTTCATGAGCTCCTCTTAAAAACCTTGTACCTGTGTGTTTTGACCTGCCATTTATAGGATGATAAATGGCATTGCTAGGCTTTCAGGAGAATTTTCTCCCTTTTTCACCAGAACTGGATTTATCAGTGGCTGCTCCATACACTCTTCAAACATGCGTCAATGTCTCATTAAACTGGATTAAAGTCCAATTCCACTGTTGTCACGTTAACAAGCTTAATTGCTGCTTATCTGATAGCTCCAGTAACCCTATCCTGATGCTGGAATTATGAGTTGGGAACCTGTAATCGCTACTCCTGAGCAATAAAGTCACAATCCTAAGCATACAGTATGTCTTAGAAGTGTTATAAAAATTCTTAGCATGTAACTTTATCCTGATATTCATTTTATTCCATGTTCACAAATATGCAGAACCATGGAGGCCCATTATAAAACTGACCAATGGAATATAAATAATCAACACTTCGAATGGTTTTGTACTTAACCGATGATTGCAGAACCATTAGTATAAGAAGTACTAATGCAAAAGTAAATGGATTTGAGAATATTGAAAATGTGTATTGAAAACTGAAATATGGTAGAGGACACACTTTCCTGACTTACATGTTGATTTAATGAACCTTGCAAGACAAGTTGTAATATTTCCTAACTTTTGTAGAATCTTAATATTAAACAGCACAGAAGGTGACCATCTGACTGATCAGGATTCTGTTGGCTCTTTTACAGAGCTTTAAGCCATAACCACTAGATATAGGAACAGTTTTAGGCCATTTCGCGCACTGAGCCTGCTCTGCCATTCGATCGTGGTTGATCTATTTCTCAATCCCATTGTTTTGCCTTCTCCCCATTATCCTCAATTCTCTTATTAATCAAGAACCTACCTATCTCTGTCTTCAATACACTGAATGCCTTAGTCTATACAGCCTTCTGTGGCAACAAGTTCCACAGATAATCCAATTAATCCCATTCCCTTCTTCTATTTCTTTACCTCTAATTTTCTTTTCATTTCAAGGATATTATAAGTTACTATTGTATCTGCCTCCACCACCCTTGAAGATGATGTAATCCAGATTACAACAACTTGATTTAATTTGTTTGAAATTACCTTAAAATTAAATATTTAAACTTCTGCTTCTCAAAAAAAAGTGCTCTTATTTAATTTATCAAAATGTTTCAGCATTTGTAGTCTTTCACCCTGAACATAACTGAACATAATACTCCAACTGAGGCCTGACCAATGTTTTCTAAAGCATAACTTGTCTTACACTGATATTCTGCTCTGGGGCTTGATTAACTCAGTTGGCTGGACAGATTCTTTGTGATGTAAAGTGATACCAACAGTGTGGGTTCAATTTGTGCACTGACTGATGAAAGATTCTCCTTCTCAACATTTTCCTTGCCCAAGATGTGATGATACTTAGGATAAACATCACCAGTTGTGTATCTCTAATGAGAGAGCAGCACTGTGGTCCAGTAGGCCTAGGCTGACTTTACCTTTATATTCTATTCCATCATTAATAAAGCCAAGTATCCATTTATTTGGATAATGTTATGGCACAGCCACTGAAAAATCAGAAAGCAGTAACTTCCAACAGTCAAGATAATTAACTTAATTACTGTTACTGAAGTGGAAACAAATATGGTTGGGCAGCCAGGGTCTACGCAGGAATTTGTATGCAGGTAGAAATACTCAACCCAGGGAGTAGGTAATGTCCCAGAATGCAAATCTAATCATCCTCGCAAATGAGACACATATGGTCTGACTCACCTTGTATACTTCAAAATAGAACCACAGCATGCTCAGTACTTTCATTTCCAAGTATTACTGACTTTTAAAACCATCTTTTTCCCTCTGGGTTGGAATTGTCATTGGAGGCAGAGACATAGCGGAATACAATCCCAACTAAATTTTTCTTTTGAGACAACAAGGTGCAGGGCTGGATGAACACAGCAGGCCAAGCAGCATCATAGGAGCAGAGAGGCTGACGTTTCGGGCCTAGACCCTTCATCAGAAAAGCTTTTCTGATGAAGGG
>NW_025973422.1:0-9085 GCF_021869965.1 Rhincodon typus
CCTCGGCCCAGGCAATCAGCCCTGATCCTACCCCACCCTGCCCAGATGCCAGCGACTTAGACCCAGACCCAGACGCAGCCATCAACGCCCACCAGACCAACGCTCTCCCGCAGCCTATCGCAGCCCGGACCCTGACCCTAAGCCCAACCACGGCCCTGAGCCTGACCCCGACCTCGACCCCGACCCAGACTCAGAACCGGTTAAGGTCCCAGCAGCCAGCCCGCAGCCCCGACCGTAAGCCCTGTCTGTCCCAGACCCAAGCCACTACACAACTCGAATCCCAGCCCCAGCCTGACCCAGCCTGCATCCTTCGCCCTAATTCCAGTTTGTCCCTCTCCTGGCCCCGACTGTCCTGTGCCCGGCCCTCGGCCATTCCACCACCACGTCCCCTCTCCCCCGACTGAGCTTGTCCCGGTCCTGATCCCAGCCCCCAACTGCAGCCTCAACACTGACCTCAACTCTAACCCTAGCCTCAGCCTAACCCTAACCCGAGCCCCACCCTGAGCCCCATCTGGCCTTAACCCTAACCTGTCTGAAGGTAACTACTGAGGAAGTGCCTCAATGGTCAATACTCACGCAGTGCCTCAATGTAAACGGGTCAGAATAGACAGCCTCATTGTCAGAGGGTCAGTGACGGTGCTTCACAGTAGTGTCACTGCTGAGGGACTGTCTCACTGTTAGAGGGTCCAGTGGGGTGCACAGTCTCAATATAATGGGGTGAGAAATAACGCAGTGCAACACGTTTGCAGGACCACAACTGAGATAGTCTAATACAGTCAGAGGGTCAGGATTCAGCGAGGGCCTCTATGGAACGGGATCAGAACTGTGGGATGTCTCCAAGATTAGGAGGTCAGCACTGAGCTATTGAAGGACTGTCACAGCATAAATACGGAGGCAGTACTTCTTTCGAAAGATGTCCGAATTGAAAGGACGCCACACAATTAGAGGGTTATGACTGTGATATTATAATCAGCGGGTCAGTACTAAGGGACTGCCTTATTGTTACTGTGTCAGTTCTGAGGCATTGTTCATTTGTCAGAAAGGGTTCGTCTGATGGGTATGACTCATTGTCAGAGTTTGTGTTCTGAAGCAGTTCCTCAGTGTAATGGTGTGGGAATTGAGGGTTTGCAACACAGAGAGGGTCAGTGCTAAGGTATTGCAGCTGTATCAGAGGATCAGTGCTGAGGCATTGCCTCACGATAAAGGCATCAATAGTGAGGTAGTGCGAAACGATTACAGAGTCACTAAGGCATTGCAGCACTGTGACAGTGTCAGAACTGATGGACTGTTTCATTGTCAGAGGGGCATTACTGAGGGATTGAAGGACTGACCGAGCTTCAGTACAGAGGGAGTGCTTCATTGTCAGAGTGTAAGTACTGCAGGAATGCATTACTGTCAGACAGAGCCAGTTCCTAATTATGCAGGTGTCAGAACTGGGGCAGTGCCTCATTGTAAGGGCATCAAAATTGAGGGCGACCTCACATTTAGAGGGACAGTCCTGAGGGAGGGCTTCATTATTGTTGTGTCAGTACCGAGGGCACTGGCACATTGTCAGCTGGTCAGTTCTGAGACAGAGTCTCTTTGTCAGTGGGTCAGCACTGAGGCTGTGCTTCAGTGTAATGGTGTCAGAATGGAGGCTTTGCCACAGACTGACAGTAAGTAGTGAATTATTTCAGCTCTGTCAGGGTTAGAACCCAGGCAGTACCTCATTAGCAAAAGATCACTTCTGCAGCAGTGAGACAGGGTCAGACTGAAGGAGTGCCTCCTTGTCAGATGCTCAGTTCTGACACACCGCTCCTTTGTCAGAGGGCCATTGGTGAGGCAGTGCCTCTTTGTAATGGGATCAGCATTGTCAGGGAGCCAGGACTGAGCGAGAGCCTCATGAACAGAGGTCAACACTGAGAGAGTGTCTTATCAGAGATTCATTCGTAAGGGTGTGCTTCATTGTCAAAGAGTCCATTCAGAGGAAGGGCATCGTGTGAGAATACTGAGGGAGATCCTTATTCTCAGACGGGAAACGCAGGGTTACAGGGATAGGTTAAGGGGATGGGTCAGATGCGCTTCGGAGGGCCAGTGTGGACTTGGGCTTAATGGCCTGTTTTACACTGTTGGGATTCTATGATTCTGATGAGAGGATCAGTACTGTGGCATTTCAGCACTGTTGGAGGGTAAGATCAGGGGGAGTGCATAATTGTCAGACGGTCAATACCGAGGCTGAGGCAGAGCCAGGGATGTATAGAAGAGTAAGCCTCTGGTCTGACATTCCAGTCCTATCTCAGAACTGATCTTTTGACAGAGCTGCAGTTCCTCAGTACTGATTCTGTAATCGTGAGGCACAACCTCAATCCTGACACCCGTTTCAATGAGGCACTGGCACAACATTGAAATTCTGACAATGAGGCACTCCCCCAGTACTGACCCAGTGATTATAATGCACTCCCACAGTTCTGACGCTTTGGCAACGAGGTCTGAATTCAGATGACACAAGGTTATTGTCCAAAATGTTTATTTGAAAACACAAGCTTTTGGAGCCTCAGTCCTACTTCAGTCCAACATCGACACCTCCATATCACGGCAATGAGAACTGACAGTGCTTCCATTCCTTAGGGCTAAACCGCTAATCATGTGGCCCTCCATCCATTCTGATCCCATTACATTGAGGCACTGCTTCAGAATGGTCCCTTCGTACTCACCCACTGACAGTGCTGACTAAATGTATTGACTGTCTAAAATGTGAGCACTCCCTTGATCCCGAATCTGACAATGAGGTACTTGCTCAGTACCAATGCTCTGACAGTGAAGCACTTCCTCCAAATTGACCTGCTGACAACGAGGCAGTCCCTAAGCACTAACCTTCTGAGAGATCTGCAATACCTCCGTACTGATCATCTAAACGTGTGCGACCCCTTCAATTCTTACCCTCTTACAATGAGACAGTGCCTCTGGAAAGAGCCTCTGACAATGAGGCAATGCCTCAGAACTGACCCACTTAGAGTGCTGCACTACCACAGAACTGACCATCTAAGCATGTGGCACACTCCGATCTGACCCCCTTCCAGTCAGGTACTGCCTCTGTATTGAACCTCTGACAATGATGCACACCCTCTGTACTGTACCTTTGACAAACAGGCACTGACTCAGTAATGACTCCCGATGATGAGGCATTCTATCGGGACTGAACTCATGATATTATGGCACCTGCTCAGTACTGACCCGATGATAAGGAAGCATTCCCACAGTTCCTAACCACTGACAATGTTGTAATACCTCAGGACTGACCCTCCCATCATGTGACACTGCTTCAATTCTGACATCTGCACATTGAGGCACTGCCTCAGTGCTGACCCTCTGACAATAATGCACTCCCACAGTTCTGACGCTCTGACAATGAGGCATTCATTCAATATTTACACTGTGATAGACCTGCAAAATCTCAGTAATGGCTGTCCAATCAAGGGGCACATCCTCAATTCTAACCCTGTTACAATGAGGTACTGCTTCAGTATTGACCCTCTGCGTCTGTGTCATTTTTAACCCGATGTTATCTGTCTTCGGAGAGTGCACAAAACCATTTTGAAGTCAAAGTAATCCTTTGAATGATGGTTAAGTAGTAACAGTGCTGTTTTATAGGTGTTTGTAATAAATTTCAGGTAATTTTTGGATACACCAAATCGCAAAATTACAGAAGGGGAAGGAGGCCATTTGGCCCATCATACTGAGTTGTCTCTATCATCTCATGCAAAACCTTTTTCCGCCTATCACCTGCACACCATTTTCATCCAATGCCCTCTGTATGTCTCCATTGAACCTCATTCATCACATTTACAGCAGTGCACGACATAACCTAACTACACACTCTGTGATTAAGCTACTCTACGAGCAGGGACATCTTCTCCCGATCTACTCTGTTTAGCCTTCTCATGATTTCAAAAGCCTCAATTCCATCTCCTCTCAGCCTGCTATTGAGAGAGAACAGTTCCAAACTCTTCAATCTATTCTTGTATCTGAAGCTTTTCCTCCCTGGAACCATTCTAGTAATAAACAGCACATCAATGCATTTGCCTTTTTCCTATAATGTGAAGGCCACAACTGTGCACAATACTCCAGCTGAGACTTAACTTACCTTGCAGAAGTTCAAAATCATCAACTTCTTACTCGTATACTCTATACCCCGATTAATAAAGGCTGTATGCTTTATTTATTGCTCCCTCCAGCTGTACTGCTACCATCATTTCAACTGTGCACGTCCATACTCGTATTTTACATTGGTCGGAAAAACACTTGAAAGGCAAAATGCATCACCTTACACTTCTTTGCATTGTACCTCATATTCCACGTATCTGCCCACTCCATCAACTTTTTAATGCACTTTTGGAGTTCCACACTATTCTTCTCAAAATTTACAATTCTCAAGTTTAATGGCATCTGCAAACTTGGAAATCGTCCCCTGCACACCACGATCAAGATAATTAATTATCTATCGGGTCAGTTTGGACAAGTTGGAACAAAGAGTCTGTTTTCATACTGTACATCTGCGATTCTATGACTCCATGTTCCACTGACAATAATACACTTTCTCAGTAATATCCTCTGAGAACGAGGCACTCCCACACTGCTGCAAATACCGCAGCACCAACCCTCTTAATATGTGGCACTCCCTCAGTTCTAACCTATTGACCGTGACACAATGCCTCTGGACTCACTCTCTTATCAGTTGGCACTCCCTCAATTCCAACACCTACAGAGTGAGGCACTGCCTCCGTATTGACCCGCTGACTCCTACAAATCTGAC
Organism: Rhincodon typus; assembly: GCF_021869965.1. NCBI lineage: Eukaryota > Metazoa > Chordata > Chondrichthyes > Orectolobiformes > Rhincodontidae > Rhincodon > Rhincodon typus. Next base: position 4,793 of record NW_025973422.1, read on the forward strand.
TCAATGTCAGTCCTGTATTGTTAGACGTGACCCTTTAATCATTTCGCACTCCCTCAATTCTGACCCCATTACATTGAGGAACTGACTGAGTATTAACCCTCTGGCAATGAGGGGCCCCCTCAGTACTGAACCTCTGACTGTGCTTCAATACCTCAAGATTGACCCTCTGTCAATAAAGCATTCCCTCAGTTCGTCCTTCTCTAAGTGCTGCAATACCTCAGCACCGGTCCTGTAATCAAGTGGCACTCCTTCAATTCTAACTCCTTTAGGATGTGGCACTGCCTCAATGTTGACCCTCTGACAATGAGGCACCCCCTCAGTACTGAATGTCTAATTATGTGGCATACCCTCAATTCTGAACCGTTTACGATGATGATTGCATACTGTTCAGAACCATTCGCAGCTCCTCAGATACTGAAGCAGTCCTTGTTCAAATGCAACAAGACCTGGCTTGGGCCAACAAGTGCAAATGAAATTTGTGTCACACAATACAACCATCAACAATAAGAGACAATCTAACCACTGCCCCTTGGCATTCTACAGTGTTACCATCACTGAATCCCCACTATCAACATCCTGAGGGTCATCATTGACCAGAAACTCTGCTGCACTCACCACATAAACACAGTGCAAGAGCAGGTCAGAAGCGAGGAATACCACGGGGAGTAATTCTCTGGCTGACTCCCCAAAGCCTGTCCACCATCTACAAGGCACAAGTCAGGAGTGTGATCGAATAGTCCCCACTTGCCTGGATGAGTGCAGCCCCAACAACACAAGAAGCTTTAAAACATCTGGGACAAAGCAGCACGCTTGACTGGCACTACATTCACAAATATCCACTCCGTCTCCCACCGACAGTCAGTAGCAGCAGTGTACGCTATCTACAAGATGATCTGCAGAAATTCACTAAAGATCCTCAGACAAACCCACGACCACTTCCGACTGGAAGAACAAGGATAGCATATTAGAATTACCACCTTCATGTTCCTCTCCAAGCCAATCACCATCCTGACTTGGAAATACATTGAATGCAACTGTGAAGGAAGACAGTTATCCACCATGAGGGAGAAAGAGAGAGAGAAAATCTGAGAAAAATTACAAATGCTGTCGCCAAACTAAAATTGTAATTTTCAAATATCCTGAATAATCGCACTGGAGCAGAGAGGGGCAACCATTTGATACTCAATGTCACTAAAACACAAGTTAACAGAAACATGTCAGCCCCAGGACATACAGAAGAGAAATACCCTCTTCTGTAAATAATACACAAGATTTATCTGTTCTCGTGATGGCAGGCATGGTCTTTTTGAAGAAGGTACTTTCTGAAAGATGGCTCCTTCACCACCACTCAGTACCAGCATGGGGGTGTGCGTGTGGTGGGGGTGGCTAGGTTAATGATGATCGTCTCTTTCCTTCACTGGCTGAATGTTAAAAAGAATGCATCAGTTAGTCAAGTGACCAACTCCCCATGGGAATGGCGGGGAGCAGGAGTGGAAGAGGATAAGGGATCATTGTGCGTTGAGAAAACCATCCAATTTGGGGGAGTTACGTATGAGGCTAATACTGTCAGATTTCTGTTGGGTGGGGTAGAGGACGAGGAAAGATGCAGCAACCGTCTGCTCATGTTGTGGGATACTGTTGCACCTGTCAGAGCAGGACATGGAGAGGAAGCAACATAATGAATGCACATGGAACTGAAACATCAAATTTACAGGGCAACAACTGTTCCACCTCCAAGGACTTGGTGCAAATGCCTCAACAACTGAACAGACCGGCAAATTCCAGGAGACGGAGTCACTCGGCAGACTTTTCATCATTCAGAAGGCTAAGGACAACCTGAGCTTCTGAATCTCTCCACATTAACACAAGGCAGACTTGTGATGGAATATTTCCCACTTGCCTGGACAGGTGCAGCTCCAACAACACAAGAAGCTCAACACTGTTCAGGACAAAGCAGCCCACTTGATTGACACCACATCCACAACCATTCACTCCCTCAACAACCAACACTTTAGTAGCAGCAGTGTGTACCATCTGCAAGGTACACTGCATGAATTCCACCAAAAATCATCAGACAGCACTTTCCAAACACGTGACTACTTCCATCCAGAAGGAAAACGGTAGCAGATACATGGAATACCACTCACTACAAGATCCCCTCCAAACTTTAAATATGTCACCATTCCTTCACTGTCGCTGGGTCAAACCCCTGGACCTCCCTTCCTAACAATATTGTCCTTCCGAGCAGCACAGTGGCCAGTGGTCAGCACTGCTGACTCACAGCACCAGAGATCTGGTTTCAATTCAGTCTCAAGTGACTGAGTGTGGGCGTTTGCACATTCTTCCCATGTCTTTGTGGGTTTCCTCCAGGTGTTCCGGGTTCCTCCTACACACCAAAGATGTGTGGATTAGGTCAATTGGCCACGCTAAATTGCCCATTGAGTCCAGGGATGAGTAGGGTGAGGGCGGGGTCAGTCTGGAGGAATGCTTTTGGAGTCATTAAGGACCTGTTGAGCCAAATGGCCTGTTCCCACACTGTAGGGATTCTAATGATTGTGGCTCAAATGTCAGCACAAGGACTGGAGTGGTTCAAGAAGGCAGCTCAACACCACCTTCTCATGGGGCAACTAATGGCAGCCAATAAAGTTGGACCAACCAGCGATCTTTAGATCTCACAAATGATTTTAAAAAACCCTGAAGTCCTCACCCATGGGGTCATTCCAATCAATCTTGTCTCCTTTGGTTCATTGAAACATCGAAGAAAAGGAGTAAGCACTTCGAACCTGTTCCACCTTTCAACATGATCATGGCTGATCATTGAACTCACACTGTTTCTACCCACTGTCTTTGTTCTCTTTAGTCCTAAGCACCATGTCCAATTTCCCTTTGAAAATAGTCAGTGGTTTGACCTCAACAGTTCCCAGACAGAATTCCACAGGCTAACCTCTGTCTGGGTGAAGACATTTCTCCTCATTTCCTAAATGATCTCCTTTTCCTCCTTGACTCTAAGACCTATTTCTCGACTCCTAAGTCATTGCGGACATCCTTACTGCATCTACCTTATCCAGTCCTCTTTAAATTTATAGGCTTCTATCAGATGCCCGTTCTTCTTTTAAACTTCCACGAATATAGCTCTAACTGATCCAGTTTCCCTTCATCTCTCAATACCACCATCCCAGAAATCACTCTGGTAAATCTTTCACTCACTGTCACTATAACCAATCCATGAATCCCCTCAATAAGGCAGCCAACAAACCATCTGCCTTGTTCACCACCTGCAAGACGGTCAGGATCAGGGTCATACTTGCTTTCAGCGACTGGGACAAGGACACTAAGATGTCGGTGCACCCCTCCCTTTCCCAATCTATCACCCTTCAGAAATTAAATGGCTTTTCAGTTTTTGCCCCGAAAGTAGATAACTTCACATTTAGCCGACAGATGGTTCATCTGCTACATACTTACCTACTCATCAACTCAACTCAACCTTCCCTGAGAGCCAACATATCATGGCCCCAACAGACAGGGTAACATACAGAGCCAAGACTGAGGAACAAGCCTCACGAAAGACTTCGTACAAGGCTGAACAAAGATGGTATACCCAGAAACAGCCTTCCAACCTCAGGTGTGCACCAGGTTGAAAGTATAGAACGATGGACGAAGAAAGACCAGGTGTTCGGCAACTAATTCGTCACTAGGAATCATGTGACCACGAGTCCGTGTCCAAACCCCACATGAGCAAAAGGGGGCGGGCGCGACAGTTTAACCAATCAGATGAAAAGGTCTGTGCATGAGTCCCGCCGACGAACGACAGAATCTCGCCCGTGAGGACTGGGGCGACGCCCATGACGTGCGGTTGCTCCAATCAGCGGAGGCAGGGGAAAGACTGAATTGAGAAGGAACTTCTTCACCCAGAAGGTTGTTAATCTATGGAATTCCTTGCCCAGTGAAGTAGTTGATGCTACTTCAGTAAACGTTTTTAAAGATAAGGTAGAGTTTTTTGAACAATAAAGGAATTAAGAGATACGGTGAGAACTCGGGTAAGTAGATTTGAGTCCGCGAAAAGATCAGACATGATCTTATTGAACGGCGGAACAGGCTCGAAGGGCCGGACGGCCCACTCCTGCTCCTAGTTATTATATTCTAAAGCCAGACCACGACCACGACCACGCCAACACCAAGGAAAGAGCGCCCGTGGAGGTGAAGATAGGTGCGTGCCCCCGCAAGCGCGAGGTCTCTTGTTTTCAAATTCTGAACCGTCACCGTCAGCACCGACACCGTTCCCCGCACCCCACC
>NW_025973423.1:0-512 GCF_021869965.1 Rhincodon typus
TGTGTGTGGATATCTGTGAGAGTGTATACGTATCTGTGTGTGTGTGTAGATATCTGTGTATGTGTGTACATATCTGTGTGTGTGTGGATATCTGTGTGTGAGTGTGTACACATCTGTGTGTGTGTGTGGATATCTGTGTGTGAGTATATACATATCTGTCTGTGAGTATGTACATATCTGTGTGTGAGTGTGTAGATATCTGTGTGTGTGTACATATCTGTGTGTGAGTGTGTACATATCTGTGTGTGAGTGTGCACATATCTGTGTGTGTGTGTGGATATCTGTGCGTGTGTGTGTACATATCTGTGTGTGAGTATGTACATATCTGTGTGTGAGTGTGCACATATCTGTGTGTGTGTGGATATCTGTGTGTGAGTGTGTACATTTCTCCATGTGTGTATATATCTGTGTGTGTACATATCTGTGTGTGTGCACATATCTGTGTGTCTGTGGATATCTGTGTGAGTGTGTGTACATATCTGTGTGTGTGTACATATCTGTGTGTGTGTACA
>NW_025973423.1:522-6068 GCF_021869965.1 Rhincodon typus
GTGTGTGTACATATCTGTGTGTGTGTACATATCTGTGTGTGTGTACATATCTGTGTGTGTGTGGATACCTGTGAGAGTGTGTACATGCCTGTGCAATTTGGGGATATCTGATCAAGTGTCTATCCATGATGTCATCACTGTGTTAGATTTTGAGTTGCCATTTAGTCTTTTTGTTGGAACTCTGTCTTTCAGGAAGTGCTGTGTCTGAGACCTTAAAGAATGATTGAGTCACTCACATGAAGCAGAACAGTGGGGCAATAGCACACATACACACACACCGACGCATGGCGAAACAAGTTTCCAATTATTGCACAGAATGAGTTGCATTTTGTGAAGCTGTTACATCACTCACAGCGTCCCACAAATTTACAGTGAAATATCGAAGAGACAGATCAGTGAGAGGAGCAATGCAGTGTGAATGTAGCCTTTACTGTCAATTCCATAGAGCAGAGTTAGGCCTGATGCTGCATGATGGGCCTTGAAGGATTTATCACTCTCTCAATGGGCCCTGAAACTATAGTCAAGTACAAATCCACAACCAATGACCTAAAGATACGTATATACTCACACAGATATCCACACACACACAGATTTGTACACACACACAGATATGTACACACTCACACAATATTACCTGGGGCGGGAATTAAAATCTCCAATATAAGGAACCAGCTCCTGGAGCCCAGGCCTGTGGATTTATAATTGAGGGGATAAGTCATCTCTGACGCCCTTTCAGTGGAAACTCCAAATGCTGAAGACTCTGTGTAAGATGGGAGGGGGACCCTGTATAACACACCCACTATATTTCACTCTCATAATATCTCCACAATCTGACTGTGGGTGTAAACTGTGCCCACAGACAGCGTCAAAGAACTTTTTAAAAATCCTGGAGCCCATGCAACTTGCCCGGGAGCTGGAGCAGTATCCGAGCGTTATTTCAAGATTTGGTTTCAGATCAGATAAGTCAAGAGTTTATTTATTTCTCACACAGTGAGAGACGTCACAACAGATTAAACAAGACCTACTCATGTAGTTATTCCTGGAAGCTGGCGTTTAAACAGAGTGTGCAGCCTCCTCTAATCCCTGAGACACTGATAGACTCAGCAAAAGCAGTTAGGGCAACAGCAAGTTTTCTCTCACTCCAGCTGTTATTTTCGGAATGGATTTGTACTCGGGATGTGCAAAGTTAGTGTCCATTCTCACCTGCTACCAGGACATTTAGCACTCAGAAGATCCCAAGGGGCGAAATGCTACTGATTATGATGAGCCCAGCACTTGTTGTCTGTCTCTAATTGCCCCTTGCGTTGAAAGGTGTCTCAGCCATTTCAGAGGGTAGTAAACAGTCTGCTGATGGGCCTGGAGTCACTTGCAGGCCAAACCAGTTGAGGGCCCTAAAGGGCATTGAACACTCTGTTGGATTTTTAATGACAACTGATAGGGTTTGAACCTGCCCCCACAGAGTATTGGCCTTAGGCTCTGGATTACTCCCGTGACAGACTGGCTTCATTTTCAGTGGTTCCTCCTCCAGATCGACAATGAGGCTTCTCCAACCCCAGAATTGAGAGTCATCAGTTGACGGCACACAGCCTGCCACCCCTGGGACCCACGGTGCTCGGACAGGGTGAGATTTTCGGGTTTACTCGCACTCCTTCCACTGTTAGAAACACAGGCCGTTTAGCCCTTTGTGACAGTCAAGGGAAGGTGTTCTGTGGTAGGAACAGGCTGAAGGGTGATCCTTGTCTCCTGGGTATTTAGCCAACAACACTCAAGAAGCTCAACCCAACCCACAACAAAGCAACCCAACTAACTCCTTCAGCATTCTCTCCCACCACCTCACACACACTATGGATACATCTGCAAGAAGCAACTCACCAAGGCTCCTCTGACAGCATTTCCCAAAGACATAACCCCTGCCAACCAGAAGGACAAGAGCAGCAGATATGTGGGAGCAGCAGTGTGTACCGCCTACAGGATGCCCTGCAGCGCCTTCCAAACCCACGACCACTTCCATCTAGAAGGACAAGGGCAGCATATCCATGGGAACACCACCCCTGCAAGTTTCCCTCCGACCCACTCAGCATCCTGACTCAGAAATATATTGCTGTCCCTTCACTGTTGTTAGGTCAAAATCCTGGAACCCCCTCACCAACAGTACCCTTCATCACAAAGACCACAGCGCTTCAAGAAGGCAGCTCACCCCCACCTTTACAAGGGGCAATGCGAGATGGGCAAGAAATGCTGGGCCGGCCAGAGACAGCCACGTCCCAAGATTCTCTAGCTGTGATTAAATAGTTAAGAATGGATGTAGCAGACCCATGCAGCTGGATAGCGGTGGAGAGGGCTCACAGGAGGATGGTATGATACTCTGCTGAAGGCGGTAGACAGGTCTATAGCGAGGAAGAGGGGCAAAATGGTTTGTCACAGTCACGTAGGATGTCATTTATCCATTTGATAACGGCAGCTCCAGAACTGGCGATGGGATGACACACTGGTTGGAAGAATTCTGGGAAAATGGGCAACAGATTGGGAGGTGATGACCAATTGGGAAGGACGTGGGAGAGGGAAGGGAGGTTGAAAATTGGATGAGCAAAGATGAGGGGGGGTCAAAGGTTGGCTTTTTTGAGGAGTGGGTGATGATGGTAGATGACAACATCATTGACTTGGAGACCGGGGGGCGTTGGACGCTCTGCCTTTTAATGGAGGCAGGAGGAGGTAGGTCTCCTGGATGAGTGGGAATCGGAGAGAGGACATGAGGGGAGGTCGAACTAAACCTTTAGTCACTTCCCAAAGTCCCTCCTTGTGTAGCTCAGTGTCAGAGTCTGTTTGAAGTGAAGTACCTGTTGTGTTAAAAGTGCGATACAAATTGAAGTTGTTGTTGCAGCCTAATCAAGTCATGTTGTATTCTGACTGGTCTGTCAGCGCGTTTGGCCCGAGACTGAAGGTGAAGGGGCAAGAATTCAATCAGTTCAGCTCCATACTTCAACGAAGGAAATGTGCCATCCAGGGCCAACACGTAACTCCAGGCACACCTCTCAGGCTTGAGCAATGTGAGGCCTTGCTGGCTTTGCACAAGTCTCAGAATTACAGTGAAGCTTTCAGATAGAGTAGAATGACTCCAGCTGGCTTCCTCCCTGAACTTAGGTGGGGTTTAAAATAATCTTGCCCCTTCACATCCTCCGGTTCACCAGAAACGTCTCAGCTTCGTCCTCCTCTTGCCTAGGGTTAGGGTTAGAGAGAGAGAGAGAGACAGGAAGAGAGAGAGAGAGGGATGGATAAAGAGTGAAAAAGGCAGATGAGAGACAGACAGTGAGAAAGAGATAGAGAGAGTGAGGCTGCAAGAGATAGAAAGGATAGAGAGATAAAGACAGAGGCTGAGAGATGTCTGGGGAGAGACGTGACAGATAGAGAGAAAGAGCAGGAGAATTAGACAGACACAGATGGATGGATACAGAAAGAAAAAGAGGGAGAAATATAAAGGGATACAGAAACAAGATCATGAGGAATAGTAGAGAGACAAAGAGAGAGAGACTCAAGGATTGAGGGACACAAAGAGATAGACTAAGTGACAAGGAGACCAAGAAAAAGAGGGAGAGAGAAAGAGAGAGAGGAGAGAACAATAGAGGGTCAGAGACAGGAGGAGAGAGAAACAGAGACGAGGGCCCCATAAAGACAGAATGAAAGACAGAGAATGCAGGAGACAGAGACAGAGAGTTGGAGGGAGATGTACAGAGAGAAAAAAAAGATGAAAAGATTGGGACAGCGAGAAAAAGGGAAAAAGAGAGAGACTGACCCTCTCAATCAATAAGAATTCTCATGAACATTACCCTCTTTTCCTGCTGTTTACGCTGTTTCAAACTTTGTTTGGGTGATTCACTGTGGAAGTACCGCACCAAGAGTTACCTAATCATTGCAGAATGTGTCTTAACAGCAGAAATTTAACACAACAGGGTGTGTCAGGTACTCCGTGTCAATCAGGTGTGGATCAGACTGTCAAACTCCAACACCTTCTTACAAACCCAACCTGACTGTCAGTAACAGGAAACGCTGCTGACCAACAGCGCACTGGCTACTGACCAACACTGCACTGGCTACTGACCAACACTGCACTGGCTATGACCAACACCGCACTGGCTACTGACCAACACTGCACTGGCTATGACCAACACTGCACTGGCTACCCAGAATCCTGCTCTGTCTATTGACAACACTGTCACCAAAACTGGCTGCCAACATTGCACTGATTATCAACAACACAGTCCTCTCTCTCGCTCTCTAAAATGAGACAGTGGGCCTATGGTGACTTTACCTTTTTAAACCCCTCTGGTTCCCTTTAGGGAGGAAAATCTGCCATCCTTACCAGGTCTGGCCTACACATGACTCCAGACCCTTGGGGCAATTAGGGATGGGCAACGAACGCCGGCTCTGAGCAGCAACACTCACATCCCGTAAAAGAATTTAAAATAAAAGCACGGTTTAAGTGTTAATTTGCAAAACAGGAGTGTCTGTCCCCCGGGACTGTGAGCGGTGGATGGTTCACTGTTGGGAAGGCAACATTCTCACAGCAGCAGCAGTGTGGAGGAATCAAGGATTGTTTAGAGGGCTGCTGGATTTGCAGAAGTGTTCAGGCTGGGTTGGTCCCAGACAACCAGATTCTGGTAAGGGTGACTCACTCGGGGCCAGTGCCAGGAACTGGCAGGGTGGGGGTGGAGGTGGGGGGTGGAGTTGGAGGGGGGGTGTTGAGAGCAGAGAGCCGACAGATCACCACCGTTTCCCAACACTGCAGACAGCTGCTGTTCAGCCCCAAAACAGCACCAATTCTTTCTCACACTGGCCCGAAGGTTAGCGCAGACTGCGGATTCACGACAAAACTCATGTGTTCATCGCCAAGAGACAGCCGAAACGTCACTGCGGGTGCACGGCCAAACATTGTGCAAGAAGCAGAGTTACTTCATTAATGTAGCACTATTCTCTGTCACGGAAAGCGTTTGAGACCAAAACATTGAATGTTTTCAAGGAGGAGTTAGACGGAGGGCTGAATGAAAGGAATGAGGAGAAAGTGGGAACTGGAGACCGAGTAGGATGATCATATTGATTGGTGGAACAGGCTCGAAGGGCCGAATGGCCTACTCCTTTTCCTTTATTCCATGTTTCTACTGCTTTAAACTAAAAGTAAACAAAGTAAAGCTTGTTCTACACTGTCCCCATCAAACACTCCCAGGCACAGGGACAGCATGTGGTTAGATACAGAGTAAAGCTCCCTCTGCACAGATCCCATCAAAAACTCCCAGGATGGGAACAGCAGGGGGTTAGATACAGAGCAAAGCTCCATCTACACTGTCCCCCATCAAACACTCCCAGGACAGGGACAGCATGGGGTCAGATACAGAGTAAAGCTCCCTCTACACTGTCCCCCCATCAAACGCTCCCAGGGCAGGGACAGCACGGGGTTAGATCCAGAGTAAAGCTCCCTCTACGCTGTCCCCCCCATCAAACACTCCCAGGACAGGGACAGCATGGGGTCAGATACAGTATAAAGCCTCCTCTAC
>NW_025973423.1:6168-9084 GCF_021869965.1 Rhincodon typus
CATGGGGTCAGATACAGTATAAAGCCTCCTCTACACTGCCCCCCATCAAACACTCCGAGGGACAGGGACAGTATGGGGTTAGATAGAGAGTAAAGCTCCCTCTACGCTGTCCCCCATCAAACACTCCCAGGGACAGGGACAGCACGGGGTTAGTAGTCGCACCTTTCGCCTTGATTTTGTTTTGATGCACAAGTCCTGCAGTGGGATGTTTTGACCCTGACCTATCTTTTTTATTCAGTCATGGGTCATGGGCATTGCTGGCTGGCCTGTATTTATTGCCCATCCCCAGTTGCCTTGAACTGTACAGCTTGCTCGGCCATTTCAGAGGGCAGTTGAGAGTCAACCATATTGCTGTGTGTCTGGAATCATTTGGAATCAGAATCCCTCCAGTCTGGAAGCAGGCCATTCTGCCCATACCAATCCCCCAAAGAACATCCTAACCACACCCACCCCATCTCAGTAACCCTGTATTTCCCATGGCTAACCCACTTAGCCTGTACATCCCTGGACACTATGGGACAATTTATCTCGGCCACTCCACCTAACCTGCACACCTTTGGACTGTGGGGGGAAACCGGAGCACCCGGAGGAAACCTACGCAGACACGGGCAGAACGTGCAAACCCCACACAGACAATTGCCCGAGGGTGGAATCAAACCTGGGTCCCTGGCGCTTTTTTGGCCACAGTGCTAACCACTGAGCCACTCCAGACTAGATATGTAGCCCAGACCAGCTGAGGATGGCAGATTTCTTTACATGAAGGACATTACTGATCCAGATGGGCTTTTTCATCAACTGGCAGTGGTTTCACAGGCATCAGTGGATTCTTAAATTCAGGTTTTAATTTTATTGAATTCAAATTCCACCCACTGCCATGGCAGGATTTGAACCCGGCTCCCCAGAACATTAGCTGAGATCTGGAGGCTGTTGCCTCCCCTATGACTTGGAGACCAGAGTGAGACCCACAATAGGCATGGGAGATTGCTAGGAGCTGCGGACTGCCCCCAAAACAGGTAAAATGCTCCTCTGTTGCCAGTTGAACTTTGACCCTTAGCATCAGTCAGCATATTGCAATCAGATTCTGAGAAGCTAGAGTTAAAAGGGATATGGAAAGAGAAGTGAAAAACCTACAGACCAGACAGAAAGATATTTCCCAGTACAACATGAGTGAAAATAACGAGAGACGGGATGCTGGGTCCTGAACTCTTCATGACTGTGTGGGCACAGGACAAAACCGATAGTTCCAGCCTGCCCTCAACCACTCAGCTGAGCATGGAATTTCCCCACTGAGGTTTAACTGCTCCTTTTTGTTCCTGATCAATTGCTTTGAAATGTTTACAGCTCACAGCCTTGTCCTCTAATCACAGAAGACGAGTCTTGCACAATAACCGAACTAAATCCAGACACACCTTTATCAATTGTGAGCTAGGGAACTTACCCAGATAAAACCCAATAAACCCAACAAAATCATTTTTACCTACCCTTATTCTCAGGCTTTTTAATTAAACCCACAAAGGGGCGTATTTGTCCTGAAAATAGAACTGTCCCCATCAAACACTCTCAGAACTGGTACATCTCATAGTCAGATAGATATTAGCGCTCCCTCTACTCTTTTAACCTGAGGGTAAAGCTCTCTCTACATTGTCCCCCATCAAACACTCCCAGGACAGGTACAGCACAGAGTTAGATACAGTGTAAAGCTCCCTCTACATTGTCCCCCATCAAGCACTCCCAGGACAGGTACAGCACAGAGTTAGATACAGAGTAAAGCTCTCTCTACACTTGTCCCCATCAAACACTCCTTTATCAACAGACTGCATTCCTATTTCCCATTGTCCAGATTGATGTTCCAGGATAATCCTTATTCACCCTCATGTGATTCAATCACTTTGTTTTTCTGTTACCGTCTTTACACAAAGAGATTAAAATTCTATAAGGGTTATTTTTACACCCCTTACAGCTTTATTTTACGCTGCCCTGCCTGAATGCTCAAGCTGTCATTAAATATTATTTTCCTTTTTTCATTATAATATGGACATTGTTCATTGGTTTGGCATTTGCTGCCCATCCCTAATTTTGCCTTTAAAACGTAGTGGTGGGATGCCTTCTTGAACTATTGCAGGCCATGTGCTATAGGGACACTCTCTCGTGCTGTTAGGGTGGGAATTCCAGGAAGGTGACCAAGCGACACTGAAGGAATGTGGTATATGTGTGACTTAGAAGGGAAACTGAAGGTAGTAGTGTTCCCATGTAACTGCTGCCCTTGTCTTTCTGAATGGAAGTGATCATGGGTTTGGAAGGTGCTGTCGGAGGAGCCTTGATGAGTGAATCTTGTATACACTGGTATACACTGCTGCTACAGAGCATCAGTGGTGGAGGGAGTGATTGTTTAAGGTGTAAAAACAGAAATTGCTGGAAAAAATCTCAGCAGGTTTGACAGCACATGTGGAGAGAAAGCAGAGTTAATGTTTTGGGGTCAGTGACCCTTCTTCAGAATGTTCTGATGCTGCACAGATGCTGCCAGACCTGCTGACTTTCCCCAGCAATTTCTGTTGCTGATTTCCAGCATCTGCATTTCTTTGGTAAAGATCCCACGATGAGCTCGCACAGTTCATCCACTTCACCAACACCTTCCACCCCAACCTTAAGTTCACCTGGACCATCTCTGATACCTCTCTTTCCTTCCTGGACCTCTCTGTTTCCATCTCTGGCAACCACCTAGAAACCAATATCCATTTCAAGCCCACCAACTCCCACAGCTACTTAGAATACACCTCCACCCACCCACCTTCCTGCAAAAATGCCATCCCCTATTCCCAATTCCTTCGCCTCCACCGCATCTGCTCCCAGGATGAGGCATTCCACTCCCGTACATCTCAGATGTCCTCGTTTTTCAAGGACCGCAACATCCCCCCC
>NW_025973424.1:0-9083 GCF_021869965.1 Rhincodon typus
AGAGAGGGATGTGTTCAGGAGAATTCTCTAAATCGGTGTGACCTAAATTTTCACCAAGGTGATGGTATCTTTGTTTTCAGACACCCCCTTCCCCCCAGGCCCCAACTCACACCTGGGGCAGGATTGTACTTTATATGTCAGAGTAGGAGCAGCTGCACAGCTTTGGTCAAACCCAATGTTCTCCCTCCTACAATGCCCCAATCCCAACTTGTAGCGTTTGATCCTTTCAGGGGAAGAAAGCTGAAAGAAGCGAGTTTGCACGTTGTCATAGTTCCAAGGTCACCTTTAGGAAGTGGTTGGATTCCTTTTGGGATTGTTAAAGGTAGACAAGAAATGGCATAAAATGTGGATAAAGTCATTGTAACTGTTCAATTGTAAGATATCATTAGAATACACATTTTAGGATATTTCATCAATTGCAATTAGCATTCTCAAGGTCTTATAGTGACCAAACATAAAATAAACCAAGTTAATTTCTAACATGCTGAGAAAGATCATTGAACCATTAAAACAGGTGACTAATAATTTGGAGCCATTACTGACAGTGTCAAAGAAATGAATCATATCAACAATGTGAAGAATCAGGGAGCCCTCTTATGGTACAGCAGTAAATCTCTCTCCTCTCATCTTAAAATATGTCCCCTAATCTTGAAATCCCCCACACTAGAGAAAAGACACCTGCCATTCACTTATCTATACCCCTCATGATTTTATAAACCTCCATAAGGTCACCTCTCAACCTCCTACACTTCGGCGGGAAAATGTCCCAGCCTTTCCAGCCTCTCCCTTTAACTCAAATCAGGTTCAGGTCCCAACTGCTCCAAAGGTGTGTAATAACATCTCTGAACAGATTGATTCGAAAAATAGGTTCAAATAAAAAAAGTGTGAAGAATCAGTTTGCTGCTGAAGAATGAGGTCCCAAATTAAGAACCACCTCAATTATAAACAAAAATGCATAAGAATCACCTGAAGTCCCAACAGTGTGACAATAAACAAAAATCCTTTCTGTTAGTGATAACAGCTAGTGCAATTAAGACAGATTATCGTCAATAAATTAATCCTTTCAGACAATGTCCTAGATTATCCCGTTCTGTTATATGAGAAGATTAGCTTGGGGATTGATACAGGGTTATAGAGGGAGAATGGGGCGATGAGATTAGTTTGGAATTGATTATTTATTTATTCATAGGATGAGGGTTTCACTGGCTAGGCAGCATTTATTGCCCATCCCTAATTGCCCAGAGGGCAGTTAAGAGTCAACCACATTGCTGTGGGTCTGGAGTCACATGTAGGCCTGACCAGGTAAGGATGGCAGTTTCCTTCCCTAAAGGATATTAGTGAACCAGATGGGTTTTATTGAATTCAAATTCCACCATCTGCCATGGCAGGATTGGAACCTGGGTCCCCAGACCTGGGTCTCTGGATTAACAGTCCAGCAATAATACCACTAGGCCATCGCCTCCCCTGAGGGTTATGGGGACAGAGCGGGGCAGTTGGATTAGTTTGGGATTGATACAGGGCCAAGGGGAGACAGCGAGGCAGTGGGATTACTTTGGTGTTAATACAGGGCTATGGGGAGAGTGCGGGGCAGTGGGGTTAGTTTGGGAATTGATATAGATCTATGGGGAGACAGCGAAGTGGTGGAATTACTTTGGTGTTAGTTTGGGGATTGATACAGATCTATGGGGAGAGGGCAGGTTGGTGTTAATACAGGGATATAGGGTAGAGGTGTACAGTAGTGCCTGGTCATATCAATATCCTTCTGTTATCAATCATTTGTTGCTTTAGAAAGCTGATTCTCCTGTCTGCTGTGGTTTCTTCAGGGTAATGATTCAAGCCCAGACCTGACTCTTTAATAGGTGCTCGTGTTGGTTTATTCGGAAATTGCACGTGACAGTCAATAGGAAGTTCAGTGTAAACCGGATCCAACTGTTCCTGGAACTTATGACCAAAAAACAATGAACAATACAGCACAGTAACAAGTTCTTTGGCCCCCAAGCCTGTGCCAATACATGATGTCTTTTGAAACGAAAACATTTTGCTTCTACGTGGTCCGTATTTCCCGTCTATTCATGTATCTGTCAAGATGCCTATTAAATGTTGACATTGTACCCGCCTCCACCACCTCCTCTGGCAGTGCATTGCAGGCACTTACCACTCTCTATGTAAAAAACTTTCCTCTCACATCTCCTTTGAACATACTCCTTTTACCTTAAATCTTTGTTCCCCAGTAATTGAGATTTCTACTCTGGGAAAAAGACTCAGACTATCCGTTCTATCCATGCCCCTTATAATTTTGTAATTCTCTATCAGGTCACCCCTCAGCTTTCAATGTTCAAGTGAAAACAAACCAAGTTTTTCCAAACTCTTCTCATAGCTAATACCATCCAAACCAACGCAACATCCTGGCAAACTATTTCTGTACCTTCTCCAAAGCCTCCATCCTTCTGTTAGTGTGGTGACCAGAACTGTACGTAATATTCCAAACGTGGCCGAACTAAAGTTCGATACAGCTGCTGATTTTTATACTCTGTGCTCTGACTGATGAAGGCAAGCGTACAATACACCTTCTTCACTACCTCATCCACTTGTATTACCACTTTCATGGAACTGTGGGCCTGTTCACCTAGATCCCTCTGTATTTGATTCTTCTGAGGGTTCTGCAATTTACTGTATACTTCCCTCCTGCATTAGGTCTCCCAAAATGCATTACCTCACATTTGTCTGGATTAAACTCCATCTGCCATTTCTCCGCCCAAGTCTCCAGCCTATCTGTATCCTGCAGTATCTTCTGGCAACCCTCCTCACTACCCACGGCTCCCCCAATCTTTGTGTCCTCCACAAACTTAGTAATCAGGCCAATTTACATTCTCCTCCAAATTATTTACATGTATTACAAAAACAGGGGCCCCAGCACTGATCCCTGTGGGACTGAACACTCAGGCCACTCTCTGTCCCAGGGATGGAGAATCCCATGTCTCCTGACCCTGCCATTGTAATTCTGACAGAATTGATCACAGATCTGTGTTGGACAGGAATGGAATGCTGACTCTCTGAGAGATTATTCCATGCCAAACAGAAAAACATCATAATTTTGGCAATCTCCAGGTCATTCTTTTTCATTTGAATTCCCCCCTTTTAAACCCATTAATGTATTCACTGGAATCTGAAAAATGCCTGCTTGCACTGAAGATAACTGAGTGAATTTAAAGGGAATTTGATTTCTGTTACCTGATGTGTGCTGAATCCGTGCAACAATTGGGAGTGAGAAAAAAGAAACACTGTCCAATAACAGGCATCAGAAAATACAGCTCAATAAGCAAAAAATACTGGAGAAACTCTGGCAGCATCTGTGGAGAGAGAAGTTAATATTTCGAGTCCAATATGACTGTATGATGGTGTCAGACCTGCTGAGTTTCTCCAGCCATCTCTGTGTTTGTTTCAGTTTTTGCGAATGCAGGGAGATGGGCTGAGAGAACAGAGAGGGATAAATGTTTCAATGGGAGGTCCCCATTAGGTACAACACTGACGGAAAGCTTCGAGCTGAAACATTCATCTCTGTTTTCTTCACAGAGACTGGCTGAATGCTGAATGATTCGATGTAATTATTTCAGGTTTTCTGCTTGTTTTAAATATGAACACAAACCTAAAAATGTCCAGGACACGAGCATAGGAAATCACTTAGTGCCTGTAACTGTTCCGCTAGCCAGTTATTTCTGAAGAAGGGTCCAAACCCGAAACATCAGCTTTCCTGCTCCTATGATGCTGCTTGGTCTGCTGTGTTCATCCAGCTCTACACCTTATTGTGTCACTGATAACCCGGACTGTTGTGTTTACACATTCCTCACCTGCCTCTACCCGATAAACTGTGACTGTCCCGCCTATCAACAGCCTGTCGTAATATTATCCTGAGCTCTGTGCACCAACCATGTGTAAAGTCCTGTTTATTGAACAAGAATGAACGGATCCCTTTAACAGGCACACGGCTACTGCAGCTCAGGTACAGGAACAATACACCGCACCGTGACTACTGGCAATAATTCATAAAAACCGAAAGAACTGCGGATGCTGTATATCAGGAGCACAAACAGATGTTACTGGAAAAGCTCAGCAGGTCTGGCAGCATCTGTGAAGAAAAAATCAGAGTTAACGTTTCGGGTCCGGTGACCCTTCCTCAGAACTGAGTTCAGATGCTGCCAGACCTGCTGTTTGTGTGGGAATAATTCCTTATCTTTTGCTGGATTTCAACACTGAGCTGTGTACCGGACCGGACAGGAACTGTTTTGGTCTGTACCTGTACCTGTGCAGCAGACCTGCATTGCCCAAAGCTACAGAGAATGTGCCCTTTAAACACTTCCAGCCGAGATTCCCACTCACTTACCCATGTTGTAGAATGGAGAGAAATGCTGAACTCCACACGGCCACTGATTCCCAACACTGACTGGCAGCTGGTCTTGGAGTTTTCCTAAATTCTGTAAATTACCAGGAAAAGGGGGAGGGGCTATAACAGCGTTCGCGCCAAGAACCTACTCAAACCCAATCGCCTGGGTTCAGCATTTGCCTAGCGCCCAGTTCCCTGTTCCTGAGGATACCTGATGCTGCACCTTCAAACCTGTGAATGGACAGGTCACCTCACTGATCAGGGAGGTAGGCACACCGCTTTCTGAAGCAGGCAATAAATGCAACAAAACGTCATAAGATGTAGGAGCTGAAGGAGCCTATTTGCTCCTACAAGCTTATTCCACCATTTTATACTTCACTTCATATCTCAGCATTATTTATTGGCCAGTTGCCCATCCCAATCACCCAGAGGGCAGTTATGAACCAACCCTTTTGCTGGGGGTTTGGACCCACAAGTAGGCCAGACAGGGTAAAGACAGCTGATTTCCTTCCCTGAAGGACATTAGTGAGCCTGATGGGTTTTTCCAACAATTGACAGTGGTTCTGTGGTCGCCATTGGATTAGATTTTATTTTAATTTCAGATTTTTAAAATTGAATCCAAATTTCACCAGAACATTATCTTGGATATGTGGGAGTTTGAGATTACTAGCCCAGTGAGATTCCCCAGGCAGGAGGTGAGTTCCTCGCCGCAGTATTCCCAGCCTCTGACCTGTTCTTGTAGCCACTGTTTTTATGTGGTGAATCTAATTGAGTTTCTGCCCAATGGTAACCCTCAGAATGTTGATAGTGGGGTATTCAGTAATAGTAACACTACTGAATATCAAGGGACAATAGTTAGATTCTCTCTTGTTGGAGATGGTCATTGCCTGGCATTTATGTGGCAGTTGCTGATATCAGGCTTCATCTCAGCCAGTCGACTTATCCTTCTTTCTCTTTGTCATATGTTTCCTGTGGTGTACCACAAGGATCTGTTCTGGGTCCTCTTCTATTTGTGATTTTTGTAAATGATTTGGATGTAGGAGTGGAAGGGTGCATTAGTAAGTTCGCAGACGATATGAAGGTGGGTCGAGTTGTGGATAGTGCGGAGGGCTGTTCTAGGTTACAAAGGGACACTGATAGGATGCAGAGCTGGGCTGAGAAGTGGCAGATGGAGTTTAACCCTGAAAAGTGTGAGGTGATTCATTTTGGAAGGACAAACTTGAAAGCAGAATGCAGGGTTAACGGAAAGATGCTTGGCAGTGTGGAGGAGCAGAGGGATCTTGGGGTTCATGTTCACAGTTCTGAAAGCTGCCACCCAGGTGGATAGAGTTGTTAAGAAGGCGTATGGTGTGTTAGCTTTCATTAATAGGGGAATTGAGTTCAAGAGCCGTGAAGTTATGCTCCAGCTATACAAAAGCCTGGTTCGGCCACATCTAGAGTGTTATGTCCTGTTCTGGTCACCTCGTTGCAGGAAAGATGTGGAAGCGTTGGAAAAGGTGCAGAGGAGATTTACCAGGATGTTGCCTGGAATGGAGGGAAGGTCTTATGAGGAAAGGTGAGAGAACTAGGGCTTTTCTCTTTAGAATGACGAAGGATGAGACGTGACTTGATAGAGGTGTACACAATGATCAGAGGTATAGGTAGAGTGGACAGCCAGAGACTTTTTCCTCGGGTGGAGGTAGCTATTACGAGAGAGCATAGTTTTAAAGTGAGTGGTGGTAGATACAGGGGAGACATCAGAGGTAGATTCTTTACTCAGGAGTGGTAGGGGCGTGGAATGCATTGCCGGAGAGGGTAGTGGAGTCGGCCTCATTAGGGGCATTTAAGCGGCTATTAGATAGGCATATGGATGATAGTATAAGGTAGGGGTGGAGGTCAGATAGACCTTAGGTTTCGGGCAAAAGTTCGGCACAACATCGTGGGCCGAAGGGCCTGTACTATGCTGTACTGTTCTATGTTCTATGTTCTATTCTCAGTGAAATATATCAACACAATTCACCTTGATCTTTCCCTGTCAAATTCTCTGCACCATCTGGGTAATGACGTTTCTCCTGAATTCTCTGTTG
This sequence comes from Rhincodon typus, assembly GCF_021869965.1. Classification (NCBI taxonomy): domain Eukaryota; kingdom Metazoa; phylum Chordata; class Chondrichthyes; order Orectolobiformes; family Rhincodontidae; genus Rhincodon; species Rhincodon typus. The sequence continues at coordinate 6,448 of NW_025973424.1, forward strand.
GATTTATTCGTGACTGTCTTATACTGATGACGTTTAATTGTGGGTTCCTCTACAAGAGACAATATGATCCCTGTGTCTTGCCTATCATGATGGTGAAATAACTCCATAGAAACTGGTGTCCTAAAACTAAGTCACTCTTTATTTACATGTGGATAGTACTTGACACTAGTCCAGCTCCCTCAGAGCCAGCTCTCACAATGAACAGAACCTCTGACATTCCTGTTTCTATCTGTCAGCCTGGGCTCCCTGATTGGACCAGGTTAACAGCCCCAATCAGGGAACACATATTCTATGGGGCCACCTGGCTGACCTTGTTACAATCACTACAGATGGTTCCTCAAACCTCTCAGTTCCATTCCATTTTGCACCTTCCCCAATGCCTCCGTGTCTTTCTAATTGGGCTCAGCATTGTTCACGGGGTTCCAGCTGTGGTTCAGTTCAGTTTCTGGTCAATGGTGACCCGTAGGATGTCAAGGTTTTGTCAAACTAACTTTCTATAAAAGTTTAAGATTATTTCTCTGCTAATGAATTGTATCCCTCCGAAAACGAACCTAAATTGCTTTTTTTTTTGTCCTGGTCTTATTAACCTGCGTCACTTCTGCCAATGATTGACACACCTTCCCCAACACCTCCCGTCTCTTCACTCCTCCCACCACATGTAGATGCATCTTTTAAGGTTTTGTTTTCTCTCAATCCTTCCAATAGTTTCTGCCACCTCACATGTCTGTTTACAGGTTCCTTTGTAAATAACTTTCTGTGAGATGATGAATATGATCCTGGCTTCAGTGATGAAATTGTGAGCAGTGTCCCTTACTGGAATAAGACTGAACTTGTTGTTGGAACAGTTCAAGTTTCAACAGTGTCTCTTATCTCTCTGAAGCTTCATAAACAGACAAGTCAGTGCAGGGCTGCCTTAGCGATGACGGGATCATGAAGGAATGAGGATCTGGCAGCTGGTCCTGATTCCACCTATTTCTATAAAATCAGTAGGTTACCAAAAAGGATGAATGTAGTGTTGGTGTGGGATTAATCAACCAACCCATCCTCAGAGTGATGTGATCACATTGCACTGGAGAGGGTGCAGAGGAGATTTACTGGGATGTTGCCTGGGCTGGAGAGTTTCAGTCATGAAAAGAGGTTGGCGAGACTGGGAGATAGTAAGAATTGCCAATGCTGGAGTCTGAGATAACACAGTGTGGAGCTGGAGAAGAGTCCCGACCCGAAATGTTAGCTTTCCTGCTCCTCTGATGCTGCCTGGCCTGCTGTGTTCATCCAGCTCCACACTGTGTTATGGAGAGACTGGGGTTGTTATCCTTGGATCAGAGGAGATTGAGACGGAGCATGATTGAGATGTATAAAACTATGAAGGCCATGGATAGGGTAGACAAGAAGGAGCTTTTCCCCTTGATGGAGGGATCAATGACTGGGGAGGTGAGGGGGGAGGTGGGGGACATAGATTTACAGTTAGGGGCATGAGGTTTAGAGGACAGGTGAGGAAAACCATTTTCACCCAGAAAGTGGTGAGAATGTGGAACTCACTGCCTTTAGGGGTTTTTTAAAATTCATTCACGGGATGAGGGTGTCGCTGGCTAGGAAGCATTTATTGCCCATCACTAATTGCCCCAGAGGGCAGTTAAGAGTCAACCACATAGCTGTGGGTCTGAAGTCACATGTAGGCCAGACCAGGTAAGGATGGCAGTTTCCTTCCCTAAAGGACATTAGTGAACCACGTGGGAAAGGCAGAAACCCTCATCACACGGAAGAAGGATTTCGATGTGCACTTATGATGCCAAGGTGGACAATGCTATTGGCCAAGTGCTGGGAGATGAGATTTGAATCGTTAGGTGGCTGTTTTGGACCAGCTGTAGACTGGATGGGCTGAATGGCCTTTTCAATTTGATTTATCATTGTCACATATACTGAGATACGGTGAAAAGTATTGCTTTGTGTGCTAACCAGGCAAATCGTACCTTACATAAGTACATCAGAGTAATAAAACAGAATGCACAATATAGTGTTACAGCGATAGAGAAGGCGCAAAGAAAGATTGATTGATTGATTTATTGCCACACATGCCTGAGTACAGTGAAAACCTTTGTTTACGAGCGGTACAGGCAGATTATAGTAAGCAAAGATGTACAGATGAAAAACACTTAGACTGAGGTATACAGGTTACATTGCACAGGGTGTGTGCTAGGTGAGATTAACGTTAGCAAGATCAGTGTTATTAGAGGCTAGAGAGTCCAGTCATCAGTCTAATAATGGCTGGGAAGAAGCTGTTCCTGAACCTGCTCACGTGTGTGTTCAGGCTTCTGTATCTTCTGCCTGATGGAAGAGGTTGTAGGAGATCATTACCGGGGGTGGGATGGGTCTTTGATGGTGTTGGCAGCCTTTCCACGGCAGCGAGCCGTGTAAATAGAGTCCATGGATGGAAGGTTGGTTTCTGTGATGGTCTGGGCTGTACACACCACCTTCTGTAGTTTCTTACTGTACTGGGCAGCTCTAATATATGGAGGTCCGTTCATAAATCTGATAACAGCGGGGATGAAGCTGTTCTTGAGCCTGTTGGTACATTTTCACATTTTTATATCTTCTGCCCGATGGATGAGGGTGGAAGAGAGTATAACCGGGGTGGG
>NW_025973425.1:0-9083 GCF_021869965.1 Rhincodon typus
CTGCAGTTCCTACTATTTCTGAAACACTTTTAACCCTTGGAAAAATGGCTACTTCAGACACCAATTTTCACATGCAGTTCTCCAATCCACGAGGTAAAAAAAACGTCAAGAGAAAATTCAGAGAAAGTAGCAGCAGGGAGACATTCACTGAAGCTTCCAACTCTTTTGAGACCCCAAAGGCTTCTGCTTAAAACTAAGCCTAAAAGCTAAAACAAAAACTAGAAAGCCTGGTCTGTGAGAGCTGGCCACACCAGGTTGCTTCTATTGTTCCAGCTTTTAAACAAAACCCAAGGCCTCACAAATTGTTTACTTTCTTAGAGACAGTTTGGTACCTCTGCCTTACAACCTCTCATCAAGGGGAAAAAACAGGACAAAATAACCTTTTATAGTGACAGCATGGTCACAGTCCAAAGTCTGATATTGTCAGCCGTGACTGGAAACGTATTCAGAAAATTTAAAACCATTACGGACTCTTCCAGTGACAGAATCACTGATGGTGTATCTGCCAGTGGGAGGCGGCTCAATGCACTGCATTTGCTACTTGGCCTCCCGGTATCCCAACTTGCAAGTATACACACTTAGTATTAGATCCCACTGCTGAATTTGACCTGAAGCTATGAACAGTACTGTTTTGTCCTCTTTAAGCAGACCTAGCAGGGGTTTGTGGTCTGTTAATATTACAAATTTATATCCGTAAAGGTACTGGTGGAACTTCCTGACATCAAATTTAACCCCAAACCTTCCTTCTCCATCTGGGTGAATTTACCCTCTGCATTAGCCAAAGTCCTGGATGCATACCCTGTTGAGCATTCCTCTTCATTGGGCCACCTATGAGCTAATATTACCCAGATGCCATGTGGGACGCATCACATGTCACCAGATCATGCTCGGGATCACAGTGTGCCAACACCTTAGAGGATGATAGCTGTTTCTTCACTTCCCTGAAAGCTATGGCTTGGCTATGCAACCATATCTGAGGGTTTTGCTTTTTAAAGAGCTGATGCTAATGTGGAAGGATGGAGACCAGGTTATGTATGAACTTCCTGTAATAGTTCACGAGCCCAAGGAAAGATCCAAGTTCCGGTACAGACATGGGAGCTGGGGTGCCTTTGATTGCTCTCACTTCATCTTCCAACAAGTATGACCTAGTCTTGTCAATTCTGTAGCCAAGTAGGTCACTCAAGGTTCCTGGAACACATGTTTTTCCATTGTAAGGCATATACCTGCCTGGGAGAAACGTCTAAGGCCTACGTCCAAGTTCTCCAAGTGTTCCTTATTGGTCTTCCCTGTTATTAGCATGTCATCTAGATAAATAGCAGCCTGGGGTAGGCCCTATGAAATGTTCTACATTGTCTGCTGAAAAATGGCCCATGCTGGCGATACCCCAAATGTCAGTCCCATATATTGGCACAAACCGTTATGGGTATTAACTGTAGCATACTTCTGGGAATCCTCATCTAATTGCAATTGCAGGTACACATGGCTCATGTCCTGCTTTGTGACAGACAGCACACACAACCCTCCTCAACAAACTTTGTGTATAAATCTTCTAAGTGAGGGATTGGGTATTTATCCAGCTATCAGGCTTCATAACCAGTACTTCCAGTGCTGCCCATTCTCCAAACTGGACGGGTTTTATGAATCCTTTGCTCTCAAGCCTCACAATTTCTGCCTCTACTTTTACCCACAAGGCAAATGGGCACTGGGCAGGCCTTGCAGAATCATGGGATTACTTCCTGGTCAACATGCAAGGTGGCCTTGGCTCCTTTGATAGCCCTTAGCCCTTCCTGAAAAACATCCAGGTATTTAATTAGGACTTCACTCAGGCAGCCATGTTGTAAGCGAAAAGTGTTGAGCCAATCAAGGTGAATCTTTTTCAACCAATTTCACTCCATCAGGCTTGGCCCTGAGCCTTTTACTACAGTCAGTGCTAACTGTACCAGCTGCTTCTCATAGGAGACTGGCACTGAAGTTGTCTCATTAACCTGTAGCGGTTCCCCAGTGTAGGTTCTCAGTCTAAAGGAGGTCTTGTGCAAATTTAAGGGTTGGAGTGCAGAGAGAATCTTGTTAAAGCCTGGTTCTGCCATCACTGATACAGCTGCATCAGTATCAACCTCCATTAAAATCGGGTGACTGTTTAACCAGACGTTTATTTTGATTGGTTCTGATTTGGATGAGCAATTGGATGAGGTTCTGAGCAGTATAACGGTTCCAAACCAGATGTAGGTGGACTTTCCAGGGTGTGCACTCTCCTGAATACCAGCCTCTTCCTCAATTTAGAGCTGGTGGAACTCTCTCTGTCTTGAGTTCACAAACTGGCAGCAACTACAATGGCTTGCCAGCCTGAATCCTGAAGAAAGTGTGAACCGTTTGGCCAAGGCTTGGCTTTGTTTTGAGGTTTTGCTGTGGGCTGATCTAGAGTCCCTCTATTCACGGTATGTCCTGAGTGAGGCTGTGCAATTGCTTTCACTCAAGTGGTGTTCCCCAACTTCAGTCGGACTGGCAACGGTATCCACTTCCCTTCGAATACCCTGCAACCCATATGCTCCACTTGCTGCATTTTCCATTGATAAAACCTGCTTGAAGTCCAGTTGGGTTTCAGCTAATAGGCGCTTTTACATGATTACATCATTAATCCCACATACCAAGCGGTCTTTCAGTATCTCATTAAGGGTTAAACCAAAGTCACATGTCTCTGCCAGTCATCTTAACCCAGTCAAAAATCCCGACCTGGAATCTCCTGGTTCTCCAAATTGCTGAGTAAAACCGATTACATCTCAGAATTAGAGGAGGCACAAGTTTTTAATATTCCTTCACTAAATCTGTCAACTTTTGAAAGGTTTTAGTCTTTGCTGCTTCAGGAAACATTAAGCTCCTAATAACCGGAAAAGCTGTGCATCCACAAGCTGTCAGGAGAATTGCTCATTGCTTTTCATCTGCCCTAATGTCGTTTGTCTGGAAAAAAAACACATTCATTCCACATACCGGACCCAGTCTTCAACAGCAGGATCAAATGAGTCAAGCTTCCCAAATAATGGCATGATGCTAGAAATGCTTACACCAACTCAGACAACTGTTGCGAATGAATTTCTTCAGGACCATGCTTCTCTCTCGTCGCCACCGAAATAACTCCACAGGGGCTGGTATTCCGTGACCAAGTCGCCCTTTATTTACACGTTGGGAGTCCTTGACACTGACCCGACTCCCTCAGAGCCAGCCCTCAGAGTGAGCAGAACCTCCGACACTCCTGTTTATATCTGTCAGCCAGGGGTCCCTGATTGGACCAGGTTAACAGCCCGAATCAGGGAACCCATATTCTACCAGGTCCACTTGGCAGACCTTGTTATAATCACTACAGTCAAAACATCATCTGATGAAACCTCCAGAAATACCCGAATGCTGCCCATCCTTACCTGCCACTCAATGACCCTGGGACAGGCACTGGGTACCATCAGGAAATCTCCAGCTGAGGATGAAGTTCTCTCTCTTGGGGGTTATCCACTGAGTGAATGAGTGAGTGAGTGTGAGTGAATGAGACAGTGAATGAGTGAGTGTGAGTGAGACAGTGAGTGAGTGTGAGTGAGATAGTGAGTGAGTGTGAGTGAGACAGTGAGTGAGTGAGTGTGTGAGTGAGACAGTGAATGAGTGAGTGAATGAGTGAGAGAGAGAGTGAGTGAGATTGTGAGTGAGTGAGAGAGTGAGAGAGATTGTGAGTGAGTGAGTGAGAGTGAGAGAGCAAGTGAGTGAGTGTGAGCGAATGAGTGAGTGAGTGGGAGTGAGTGAGTGAGAGTCAGTGAGAGAGATTGTGAGTGAGTGAGTGAGTGAGAGAGATTGTGAGTGAGTGAGAGAGAGAGCAATTGAGTGACTGTGAGTGAATGAGTGAGTGAGTGAGAGAGAGAGTGAGTGAGAGAGATTGTGTGAGTGAGTGAGTGTGAGTGAATGAGTGAGAGAGAGAGTGAGTGAGATTGTGAGTGAGTGAGAGAGTGAGAGAGATTGTGAGTGAGTGAGTGAGAGTGAGAAAGCAAGTGAGTGAGTGTGAGCGAATGAGTGAGTGAGAGAGTGTGAGTGAGAGAGAGAGAGTGAGAGAGATTGTGAGTGAGAGAGAGAGTGAGAGAGATTGTGAGTAAGTGAGAGAGAGAGTGAGTGAGAGAGAGAGAGTAAGAGAGATTGTGAGGGAGTGAGAGAGATTGTGAGTGAGTGTGTGAGCGAGTGAGAGAGAGAGAGTAAGAGAGAGAGTGGGTGAGTGATTGAGTGTGAGTGAGTGAATGAGTGAGTGAGAGAGAGAGCGAGTGAGAGAGAGAGTGAGTGAGATTGTGAGTGAGTGAGAGAGAGTGAGAGAGATTGTGTGAGTGAGTGAGTGAGTGTGAGTGAATGAGTAAGTGAGAGAGAGAGAGAGTGGGTGAGTGAGTGAGTGAGTGAGTGGCCTGTTTGAGATTTCATTGGCGAGTATTTCTGTTCCTCAGAGATTAGTTTCGGAACGTGTAACACATAGATTTCCAATACCGGGCCAGGCACTGCCCTAACCACCCACCTCTGAACCCGCTAACACTCCACAGCCTGAAATCCAGTCTAGGGTTCTGCTCTGGGCGATACAGAATTTTCCAGGGTATTGTTGGCAAGCTGAACAAGGACCAAGAAGCTTAAGAAGAACTGAACCTAGCTCAGACCCCCTTGACTGGTCTTTACTGAGTTTTATTCTATTCCACCAGACTTTCCAGCAGAACAAAAATGCACATAGAAAATTGAGGAATTGAAGCAGGGGGAGGTCAGTAAACGATACGATAGTTGGACAGGAAATGAGAAGTTGGAAATCGAGTTCTGTCTGACTGAGGCATTGAGGAAATTAGCCAGGGTCATAGAGAGGAAAGCCAAAACATCAAATTCCCCGTTTCCCTGCCAACCAACTATTGTTTCACAAGGGGAATGGAGCATAAAAGTAAAGAGATTTTGCAAAAACAATATAAAACACCAGTCAGACCACATTGAATATATTGAACAATTTTGATTCCCTTATCTAAGGAACAATAGTTTGTCCAGAGAATGTTCACAGAGTTAATCCTGGGTATGCAAAGATTTTCTTAGGAATTGAAGTTGAGTGGATCGGGTTTGCACTCATTTGGAAGTTTCAAAGAATGAGAGGTGGTCGTATTTTTAGGGACCTTTCCAGGGTCGATGTGGAGAGGTTGTTTCCCCTTGTGGGAGGATCTAGGGCCAAAGGGCATCATCTCAGAGTTAGGGGGTCACCCAGTTAAGACAGAGATGAGGCGGAATTTCTTCTCTCAGAGACTAGTGAATCTGTGGAATTCTTTACCCACAGAGAGCTGTCTGGGTCATTAAGTATATTCAAGGCTGAGAAAGACATTTTTAATCAGTGAAGGAATTAAGCGTTATGGGAAAAGGCAGGAAAGTAGAGTCGAGAGTCATCAGACCAGTCATGATCTCAGTGGAGCGCACTCAATGGGCTGAATGGGCCTACTGCTGCTCCTATTTTTAATGGTGACACAATATCTGAGAGAGCCGGGCCTGATCAGATAATCAAACGTTAGTGTCGGGGTGAGCTGAGTGGAATGAGCAATTCCTGCAAGGGCAGAAGGGAGTTAGGGAATGGAATGGAGGAATTTTCATTGGGATAAGGAAAGGAGGAGAGTGAATCCAGCTGCTGAGAATGGCCACACTGAGGCATATAGCCCTGGTGGAAGACCCAACAAGCCAAGGGAGAGAGTAAAGCCATATCAGGTAATCGAACAGAGAGGACAGTAAGTGTTTGAGGACAATAGGCAAACCTGGTAACAGTGGGAAATGATGGCGATATGGAAACACCTGGTGTATATCTGCGTGTGGAAACCTAGCTCAGACGCCCATTACTGGTCTTTACTGAGTTTTATTCTATTCCACCAGACTTTGCAGCAGAACAAAAATGCACACAGAAAACTGGGAGGGGGTGGGGGGCGGTGGTGGGGGAGGGGTGGGGTGGAGATGGCAGAATGCAGCATTTTGAAGGTGAACTGAGTCAGAATTGGAGAGGACCAGAGAAGGCATTAGGGCCCAGGGTGGGGGCAGGGCATGTTGGGGCAGCTGTTTTAGACACCAGGCTGATGTGTCAGAGGGAGCCCCTATGTTCCTGCCATTCCCACAATGTGCACCTGCCTGTGCCAACTGATAGCAGTCTGCATTTAGGGAGGTGTGGCTAACCAGTTCAAACTGAACTCGCCATCAATTTGTCATCTCAAAATGGCCCAACAGGCTGCCAATTTCAGTGTGTCCCAGACCCAAACTCCTCCCTGAATGAACGTGTCCACACCCACACTTTCAGACAGTGTATCCCAGACCCTAACCACTTGCTGTGTGGAAAGGATTTTCCTTATGTCCCTGTTGCTTCTTTTCCCATTCCCCTTAACCTGAATCCTCCGGTTCTTGATCCTTCGATCAATTGGGAACAGTTTGTCCCAGTGTAGCCTGCCCAGGTCCTTCAGGATCCCGAGCATCTCAATCAAACCTCCCCACAACAGTCTCTTCTCCAGGGAAAGTAGTATCAAATTCTCTAATCCGTCCACGTAGCTGATGTTCCTCATCCCTGGAATCATTCTCATGAATCCTTTCTGCACCCTCTCTGTCTCTGTTGCCTTTAGATTATTAGTAAAATTTAGGACTCAGCAGAGAGTGAAAGCTGTGTTTTATTCATGTTTTAACAGAACCTTCTTACTCTTACATTCTATGACCCTATTAATAAAACTCAGCAAGCCGTACTGAGGTTTATTAAGTAGTCCTTCAACCGGCCACTTTCAATGATTTTTGCAGAAGTACTCCCAGGTGCCTTGACCTTTAGGACTGTGTCCTTTATTTTATGCTGCTGTCTGATCAAAATATATCACTTCACCTTTCCCTGCATTAAATTTCATCTGGCACACATTCACCAGCTTCCCATAGAGATCTGTCACTGTCTCCCTTCTGCAAAACATTCGCATGTGACCACAATTTGAAACACAGTACACGACAATCTAAAGGAACTCTTTGTAAGTACAGGAATAAGTTCATGTCTTGAATCTTTAAAATTACAGCCCTGTATGAGATCACGTTTTGTAAGCACAGATAGTGGCAGGCCATGTTTTCGTAAATTGGGGACCCCTGTTTTTTCCAAGTTTGGTGTTATCTGCATAGTTTGCAATTGTGACCTGTAGACCCAAGTATAGTCCTTTAAAGAGTTGGGAGTGGATCAAGCGGTAGTGTTTGATCCAACCTCTAGGCAATTAGAGGAACAAATTACTGCAGATGCTGGAATCTATACTGAACACAACAAATGGTGGAGATCACAGCAGGTCAGGCAGCATCCATGGACAGAGAGCAAGCTAATGTTTTGAGTCTAAAAGACTCTTCATCAGAGCTCTGTGATTTCTAGCAGTTTTTTTTTTGTTTTCAGTTTGGGAAATTACAGGTGCACTTCCCTCAGTCAGTTATTTCCACAGCAGAATATGAACTAACTCTATCAGAGCTACAGGGAGCTAGCCCACGCCCAGAGACCAGCAAGGCACCCAAGGTACCGCTTCACAGATTCCAGCAAAGAGATAGGGAAACCCTCAATGTCAGTCAATGACAAAAGTGGAACCTCTGGCCGATGGGCAATGCAGATGGCAACACCACCTGTGGGCAGGGATTCACCACCATCGCCTGTGACATGGAGTTTGAGAAAGCCTGAAACAGACATACAGCCTGCAAACAAGTGGCCAGCTGAGATTGAGCAGGTCACGTTAAAGAAACATAAGTCACCCTGACGAAATCTATCTTCAATTCATTCACACTTGTCTAATTCACTGTCCATTTTATCTCGAGTTATCCTTCATAAGTTGTCCATCCATCCACCCATCCAGTGCTACAGCTAGCTCAGGAGTCTTTCTTTTGTAAATAGAGGCGAAACGTTCTCATTTAAATCCCCAGCCATGTCCCCTGCCTTGATACATTCATTCCCTAGCTACCACCACCATCAGCACCCCCCACCCCCTGCCTGCACCTCCCCCCCACTCTCATTTCACCGGCCTTTTATTATATACATGCTAATCGTAGACTTTGGGATTGCCTTGCACGATAGCTGCCTGTATCTTCTCAAACTCTCTCGCTGTTTCTCCTATACATTTTGATTACAATGTTTGTTCACATGTTTTCAAAAATGAGACAAGTGCAATTGAAGTTTTGAGTCTATTATATTTTTACAAATTGGAGCCTTGTTGATTTAAGAAGTTAACAGAGGTGGGTTTACAAAGCTGGAGAACTGGCGATGTGATGTGATGCATTCCTTCCAGTTAGGAAGCTAGAACCAAAATTGTTTCAAAGCATTCAGTAAATTCATTGATTTCATCGTATCAAAGAGGAAATTGTAGATGTGGGATAATTAACCCAAGGTTTGAGGATGGCCCAGAACAGATTACACCATCTCAGAGATGGGCAACGATTAGGGAAGTTCTATGATTTCAATTTATCCAGGTGTTTGCTGAGAGAGTTAGTTGCAGTTTGGGCATCATGTGGCTTGCAGGTATCTAAGAGAAAGCCAAAAGAAATGATCCTTACCTCGGTCTGCACTGTAGAGTAACTTCATCATTGACCGTGTGGGATGTGGATGAGATTTAAACTGTGTTAGCATAAGAAACTAGAACCTTACTTGAAACTAGTGGAAGAAGCTGCAGTGGTCCCCCCAGACACTTGTGGTAATGATTGCATCCAGCAGATTAGTTTGGAAGTATTGGAAAAGTAACCAGAGAAGCGAATGAGGACCTAATAGACAAGAGAGGGTAAATGCAGGAGCTGAGAAAAGATTCTGTGACATTGTTGCAACTGTGGAAATACTAAAGAAGTGAATATCTTTAGTTTTAGTGAGAATAGGAAGTAAATCAGAGCACATGGTTTACGTAGTTATGAACCACATTAAGTTAATAGTGCTTTGTTTTGTTTGAGCCTTTTACACACAATGAAGTTTGTTTCATTATTTAAAAAGTAGTGTCATGGTGTACTTTCAGGAACAAAAACAGGAAGTTGCCGGAAAAGCTCAGCAGGTCTGGCAGCATCAGTGAAGAAAAAAATCAGAGTTAACGTTT
>NW_025973426.1:0-307 GCF_021869965.1 Rhincodon typus
AGTTAAATAGTTAATAATTGCATATATGAACTCAGATGACCTGATGAAGAATGGTTGAAATGGTTCGCGACTGGGAGGTGCAGTTGTTTGTTGCGAACAACCAGTCGCGAACCATTTCAACTCCCCCTCCCATTCCTCAGACGACATGTCCATCCTGGGCCTCCTGCAGTGCCACAACGATGCCACCCGAAGGTTGCAGGAACAGCAACTCATATTCCGCTTGGGAACCCTGCAGCCCAATGGTATCAATGTGGATTTCACAAGTTTCAAAATCTCCCCTCCCCCCACCGCATCCCAAAACCAGTCC
>NW_025973426.1:407-9081 GCF_021869965.1 Rhincodon typus
CCTATCCCCTCCTCCCACCTCAAGCCGCACCTCCATCTCCTACCGACCAACCTCATCCCGCCCCCTTGACCTGTCCGTCCTCCCTGGACTGACCTATCCCCTTCCTAACTCCCTACCTACACTCACCTTTCCTGGCTCCATCCCCGCCTCTTTGACCTGTTTGTTTCCTCTCCACCTATCCTCTCCTCTATCCCTCTTCTATCCGCCTCCCACTCTCTCCCTATTTATTTCAGAACCCCCTTCCCCTCCCCCTTTTCTGATGAAGGGTCTAGGCCCGAAACGTCAGCCTCTCTGCTCCTATGATGCTGCTTGGCCTGCTGTGTTCATCCAGCCCTGCACCTTGTTGTCTAGGGAATGCAATGCCTTTCTTGGTAGGGATGTTCCTTCATTATCTGCTCAGAGATTGCAAAAAAGTACCCAATGAGTGATTTTTTTTATTTTTTTTCCCAGCTGCCCCTGAAAGTCTATTCCACTCTCATTTTAATTGGAGGCTAGTTTCATATGAAACCCAGAGAGAGGGAGGGAGGGAGGGAGGAAGTGAGACCAGTCTTGTGGGTGATGATTGGATCGATGGGCTTTGATGAACAAAGATGAAAGAATGTGTGGACTTGGGCATAATTGTAGTTATTTAAGTACATTCCCACTTTCTTGATCCATTAAATGACATTGTTAGTTTTTTGCCAGGTTATGCTTCCCACTGGACATCAAAGCAGAGAAACTTCAGGCCATTAATGTTTTTGTCATGATGAAAATATACAATTATTAAAGACTAAATGACTGCATTTCTACTCTGCCTAGTTCCACGTGCTGTACTATTGCTTTCCTTCTCATCTGTCTTTCTTACTGGAACCAACCTCTGTTTGATTTTATAGACAGCATCTTAAATCAATAAAGTGTTCCATAAATATTTGAACATTTTTATTTTCCTTTGCTGGAAGGATATCCTCATAGCATTCTAATTCCACTTACTACTTTTATATAATGTTTATTATCCCTGAATGCCAATCAATGCACATTTCTGTTTGAAAATGCTTCTGCTAATTAGATGCTGGGATAAAAGGTTTGATACAGCCTTATTTGTCAATGTTCTTATCCTGCACATAATAAAAGGAATATATGATCATAGACCATGTAGTGTGTGATCTGTTTATACCAATTGGCAATATGCAGTATCCTGGTTTCTCCAAAGCCCGCGATGTTGCAAGTGTCCCTTGCGGACCTACTGTGGCATTGGTCATTAAAGGCTAAAGGACTGTTGTGCAGTATTGTTCCATTATTAAAATGTTGTTGCCCCTTTTAAATTCCTGAAATTGAACTGCTGTGGAATTAAAAACCAAATAGTAACAGATCAGTTCAAAGCAACTTTCTCTTAATTGATTCTTTGATCAAAGAAGCCTTTTTAATTGTGACTCTTAGGCTGTTACAGCTGACTTGTTAGCATCCCTTTGGGAGATCAATACTAGTGGCTGCATTGATATTGCTCTTTTCTACATTATTCAAAAGTTAAAGTTCTCACTTGGAAGTCAATTGGAAAGTATTTTCAGATTATGAAAAGGTTTCTCTGTACCAGTGATCTTTTGCTCCTGAAAGTTCTTTATTATTTGAGTACAGCTGATTTTAAAAGCTTCAAAAAAATCCTTGCAAACCGACTATAGTCCTGAAATTCTCTGTCCCCATTCTGCCATTGTTACTTTGCAAGTGCACTGAGTCTGTAAGTATATAAAAAGACATTCTTTGATCTTGACCAATACCGCATGCTGAGTCCTGACGAAGGGTTTCAGCCCAAAACATTGACTTTCCTCCTCCTCGGATGCTGTCGGATGCTCCATATTTATTGATCCCCACATCCTACAATATGCCAAAGTCTATTGTCTGAAAGGCACATGCAGCAGATACACAGAAACACCACTCTGCAAGTTCCCCTCCAAATCCCACATCATGGGGTGGCACAGTGGCTCAGTGGTTAGCATTTGCTGCCTCACAGCACCAGGGACCCGGGTTCGATTCCACCCATGGGCGACTATCCGTGTGGAGTTTGCACATTCTCCCTGTGTTTGCATGGGTGTCCTCCAGGTGCTCCGGTTTCCTCCCACAGTCCAAAGATGTGCAGGGAAGGTGGATTAGTTTTTGGAAATGTAGCGTTACAGAGATAGGATAGGAGGTGGAGTCTGGGTGGGCTGCACTTCAGAGAGTCAGTGTGGACTTGTTGGGACGAATGGCCTGTTTCCATACTGTAAGGATTCTATTCTCTTCTGTCTTGGCACTGTATTAGCTAATCTTTCAGTGTTGCTGGTCAAAATCTTGGTACTGTGTCCCTGACAGGATAGTAGGTGTACCTACATGACACAAACTGCAGCAGTTGAAGCCAACTCACCATCATATCCAGAACAATTAAAGATGTGCAATAAATGCTGGCCTGGCCAGCAAAACCCACGTCCCATGAGGGAATTTTTAAATAAACTATCTTAAGTCTTTTCAGAAAAGTGCACACTATACATTTTTTTAATATTGTGGAAGTGATTGGCACAATCCAGTATATACCTCACATGTCACCTTTACTTTGTGACTCTTCTGAATGTTTTATGTAGGGATCTGAATTGATTGCAGTGGAGGGTAGGGTTGCCTTTTTGATCAGTGCCTGCCTATGTTTCACCTGAACAAAGTACAACAGGCAGTTTAAACATTTTGGGGTACCTCAAATGTGCCCATGACAACCCGATCGCAAATTTCAAGTGGGACTGTAAAGGGGCAGGCATCACACCCAGAGATGGTAAGAACTGCCGATGCTGGAGTCAGAGATAACGCAGTGTGGAGCTGGAGGAACACAGCAGGCCAGGCAGCAACAGAGGAGCAGGAAAGCTGACATTTCCCGACCCGAAACGTCAGCTTTCCAGACATCACGCCCAAATGTTTCTGACTTAAAACTGTCTAAATATTATACAGAGGTGGGTCTCATGCTCGACGGAGAACTCCAGCCATGATTTACGTATACAAATGTGTGACATGCCATGCATGGTGATATAAGCAACTACTGGTTAGACAGTCTGCAATGTTTGGCAGTCACTTGAAACAAAAATGCATCTCTCAGACCCACTGAGGAAGGGCTGGACAGGCTGGGCCTGTATCCTCTGGAGTTTAGAGGAGTCAGATGTGACTCGGTTGAACTATATAAGATCCTGAGGGTCTTGACCGGGTGGATATGGAAAGGATGTTTCCCCTTGTGGGAGAATCTAGAACCAGGGGTCATACATTTCTTCACACAGAGAGTGGTGGGCGTGTGGAATGCGCTGCTGGCAGTGGTAGTGGAGTCAGATACTTTAGAGACTTTTAAGCGACTCTTGGATAGGCACATGGAGGATAGTGAAATGTTGGGTATGCAGGGTAGATTGATCTTAGTAGGATAATAGGTCGGCACAACATCGTGGGCCAAAGGGCCTGTACTGTGCTGTACTGTTCTATGTTCCAAAACAGATGAGGAAACATTTCATCTTTCAGAGTGATGAGTGTCTTTAGAATTACCTTCCTCGAAAGGCAGTTGATGCAGAATCTTTAAATATTTTTAAGGAAGAGGTAGATAGATTCTTGATGACCAAGGTGATGAAAGATTACTGGGGGATATACAGGAATGTAGAGTTGAGGTTAAAATCAGATCAGCCAAGATCTTATTGAATGGCAGAGCAGACTCCAAGGACTGAGCGGCCTATTTTTGTTCCTTGTTCATATGACCCTGCTGGCAACTCAGTGGCTGATGAGGAAAAGATTTGGTCTCTTCCTTATCTCCCATCCCAAATGCCGTGTGGTCAAATCTTAGACTTCACCTATTTGTACCTGGAAAATCATGGGCAAGGTCCTGCGTCTGGGAAAGGACTTGCTTCTTTTCATCATGGGGCACTATCTGGACTTGCCAACTTTTAGATTATGATTGTATTTCCTTCAAGTCTGCAGCTCTGGTTGGAGCTCCTCCAAGGAAGGCCCCAAGTTTTTGAGCATAATGATTCCTTTGTGGGACCTGCAGGAGAAGATGCAGCTCTGGGATTGGGCCCACATCTGACCTGGAGGCTCCACGTGGGAGTAGGAGAATTTCCTGCATCCATCTGCCGCACTAGCCCTATTGTAACCACCAAGGCACAATAGGATGGACATTTTAACTCCCATAGCCCAGCTACAGGATTCAAACCAGGCACAAGGTCAGGTGGTTCAGGCATCCTGTGATACTGGCATGAGGCTGGGAGCCAAGAGGAGTAATTAACATATTGATATTATTGTTTCTGATTTCACTATAGGCCAGTTCAGTGCGTGAGTGCAAATGCTGCGTCTTTCAGTGTGGTGATTCTGCCAGGTTTCCACCCTAATGCTTAGTACTTCACATTTTCTTTTCCTCAAAAATGCAGAAGCATTGCACTCGGAATATTCAGTGCAAAATCACAATCAGGTGTGCGTTACCATTTCCCGAATTTGTGTAGTCAGTGAGTATGACTCCCAACTACAAGCAAGATTTTTGGAAAAATACTCCCTTTTGTCCACGGTGGATCTCCAGCACAACCTTTGTCTATCCATCTGCTACTCATCGTGTTTATTTGTAATTGTGTTCATGTTTTAAATACAAATCATTCCTGCTGTAATCTGAGCTAACAGAAATTATTTACGTGCTGCCATTTCTAATGTTTTTGGTTTCACTTCAGACCAACAGGAGGGCCAGATGGTGAATAAGTGTAAATTCTTTAGCTTGGAAAAATGAAAAGTGCAGTGGATCTATATATTTTTTAAAAAATCTGTCCAGCTATTATGATGATGCTTTTACTCTGGCTTCTTAATATGTTCAATGTTGGACTATCTCACTTTGGAACTTACAAATTTAATAATTTCAAAGGCAAAAGGAAATTAAATTGTACAGAAAGTCAAAGTTAATCATTTCCTCCTTGATTCCAGTATCACATGCATCTGAAATTTACTGTGTTCCTAACTCTGTAATCATTGGATCTTGAACAGCTTATGCTAAAAACCAAATCATTAGATTCATAAGATCACAGCTTCATACAACATAGTGAGGCCATTCAGCCATTGTGCCTGCTTCAGATCTTTCAAAACACCATCCAATTAATCCCACTATCCCACTCCTTGGGTCCACATTTAAAAACAAAAATAGGTTGAAATGCTTCAGTCACTGCTCTTAGAAGTTACCGGAAGCCATGAATTTAATGTGTGGTTATGGCATGATTCAATCATAAGCAAGTTTTTGTCTTATCCACATATTTACGCAGCCTTTCCTTCCCATCACGCTTGCCTTGAGTTAACCTATCTGCTGAAGGACATTAGAGGTTTTGAGTGAGGACGAACCGAACTTTACATTTTAGAATTGAAGTTTTCCTTTTTTAAAAACGTAACAAATTCAATTGCCAGAACATGGAACTTTATCCATTACTGATTGTCTGTGCATATCAGTGTATTCAATACATGAGAGCGATACATTAATAAATATCTTCTTCATGTGACTTCATTGCACGAGAGAAAATCAGCTGCCCTCTGGATGCCCTGGTATATGTGAAGATATCAAAGCTTCTCTGCCAATAACTTACCCTTCACACCACACACCACACACCATCCTGACTTGGAACTACATCACCATTCCTTTGTGATTGCTGGGTCAGAACTCCCTCCCTGACAGCACTGTGTGTGTACTGATACATCCCAAGAACTGCAGCGGTTCAAAAAGACTGCTTACCTACACCACCACAAGGCAATTATGGATGGATAATAAGTAGTAGCCTAATCAGAAAAGTCTACATCCCATGATCAAATGAAAAGGACTGCTCTAAAATATTGTGAGTCGAGTATCATTGTGAAATATCCAGCTTATCGTAATGTAACACTCAAGGAAAATATGGGCACAAGTGGAATGTTGTCACTATAAACTTATAAATCTTTGCACCTGTGAAATGAAATCATGACTCATTCAAACACCCATTGTCTAGGCTAATACATGGCTGAATAGTCACAAGGTTCTAAATGATGCGAAGTACCTGTGAGATTTCACCTCTTTCCCCTAAGCATGTTGACCATAATCCAAAACTAAACTAGTCCCACCTGCCTGCACCTGGCCCATATCCCTCCAAACCTTTCCGATTTGTGTACTAATCCAAATGTCTTTTAAATGTAACTACCCGCATCCACCACTTTCTCTGGAAGTTCATCCCACACACAAACCACTCTGTGTTACAAAAAAAAAATCTTTCTCCTTTTACCTTAAAAATATGCCCCCTTGCCTTGAAATCCCCCACCCTAGGGAAAAGACACCTGTTATTCACCTTATCTGTACCCCTCGTTGTTTTATAAACCTCTATAAGATCAGCTCTCAACTTCCTATGCTCCAGTGAAAGAAGACCCAGCCTATCCTGCCTCTCCTCATAACTCTAACCCTCCACTCTCGGCAACATCCTGGTAAATATCTTTTGAACCGTCTCCAACGTAATAATATTCTTCCTATAGCAGTATGACCAGAACTGGACACAGTACTGTAGAAGAGGCCCCAACATCCTGTACAACCTTGATAGTCCCAACTCCTATATTCAAAGACCTGAGCAATGAAGTCATCATGACTCAGAAAAGCAGATAATTGTTCCCCAGGCTGTTACAAAATGTGTAAAATCCCAGTGAGATCACAAAGATGACCATTTGCCTGCCTGATTGTTTTGTCCTGAATTGTAATTTGCATTAAGTTTTCCCATGAACGAAAGATTTTGAAAGAGTTCAGTGAGGTTGGGAGTGGGTGTATGGGAAGAGAGCGAGAATGTAGGTCGGGGAGGGTGGCGAGAGTGATGACATTGGGAGAAGTGAGAGGATAGAGGATGGACCCCTGTCCACCACTGCCCCCACCCTCCCTTCCCACCAGCTGTCACAAACGCTCCCTTTCTACCATCCCTGTTTCTCCCTATCGCCCATTCTCCCGGATATGCTAACTTAAGCAGCATAAGCAAATACAGCCTTTAATATTAGCACTGACCCAGTTATCTCTAAAACGATGGCCATTCATCACTTCGATGCTTGATCTGGTGAACCTAGGTCTACTCTTCTATAAGAATTCCTTCTTTTCAGCTATTTTTAAAAATCTTTTCAGTTACACCAAGAGAAGATGGGGGAGAGAGAGAGGTTGTTTGTGTGCAAAAAGATTTGGGCAATGTTCAAGCTTGAGCTGATGCGTGACAACTGACACTCATGCCAGGCAATGACCATGTCCAACAAAACAGAACGAAGAACACGGAAAACACTGGAGAAACACAGCGGGTCTGCCAGTATCTGTGGAGAAACAGTTCCGAGTAGATTTGTATTGGACTCAATTTTCACTCTATTTCTCTCTCCACAGATGCTGTTGGACCTGCTAAGTTTATTCCACATTCTGTGTTTTGTTTCTGATTTCCAGAATCCACAGTATTTTGCTTTTATAAGACAGAAACAACCCTTCCTGAAACTAATTGCACAAAACTGAGCACAGTACTGGAAGAATTTACCTGCTGTTTCCTCTAATCTTTTTACTTTTGTTTTCATAATTCTTGGGAGGTGGGCATCACATATATTGTCCACCCCCAATTAACATGTAAGCCAAACCCACTGAGCACAGTAGATTTCCTTCCAGTTCTTTTTATTCATTCGTGGGATGTGGACGTCGCTGGCTGGCCCTTGAAGAGGCCTTGTAGTGATTGCAACAGCTGAGTGGCTTGCTAGACCACTTCGCAGAGCAATTGAGAGTCCGCTACATAGTGTGGGTGTGGAGTCACATGTAGGCCAGACCAGGTGAGGATGGCATTACCCACCCTGAAGGACATTAGTGAATCAGATTTTTTTTTTCCTCTGAGAATCAACCAATGGTTTCATGGTTGTCAGTAGGTTCTTAATTCCAGATATATTTTTTTAATTATTGAATTCAAATTCCACCATCTGCCTTGGCAGGATTCAAACCCGGGTCCCTAGGACATTACCTAGGTCTCTGTATTAACAGCCTAGTGAGAATTCCATTAGGCCATCATCTGCCCAAACGAATAAGGAGTGGAAAGGAAAAGTTAGCATTCATTCTTAATGTGCCAGTCGTGTCTCATAATCAAAATCTAATTTGGATTAATCTGTTCTGTAGTGTCCTAAGTGCACTTCGGTATATGCAGGTCAGGCATCCTTTATGGTAAAAACTCAATAAAAGGTGAATCCATTCACCTATTTTGTTCTGCCATTTGTACATCTGCCAAGCTGCATATCTGGTTTAGATTGAAGAGGTTTCAATTTGTTTATAACTGTATTTGCTGAATCCAGTTCAGCCAAAAAATGTAATCAGAGGTAGTAGGAACTGCAAATGCTGGAGAATCCGAGACAAGAAGGTGCAGAGCTGGATGAACACAGCAGGCCAAGCAGCATCATAGGAGCAAAAAGGCTTGCTTCAGGACATGGTCGAGCAGTTTCAAGGCCGAAGAGATTACTTGAGAGTTGCAGTGGGAGAGAGATCCCCTGAGGTTTGTCCAGAGGGAGGAGGGTAACTTCTTCAGGCTAGGCATCCTTAGAAGAGGCTTCGCAGTGGGGTTAAAATTGATTCAGAGATAGTAGGAACTGCAGATGCTGGAGAATCCGAGACAACAAGATGCAGAGCTGGATGAACACAGCAGGCCAAGCATCATCATAGGAGCAAAAAATG
>NW_025973427.1:0-307 GCF_021869965.1 Rhincodon typus
AGTTAAATAGTTAATAATTGCATATATGAACTCAGATGACCTGATGAAGAATGGTTGAAATGGTTCGCGACTGGGAGGTGCAGTTGTTTGTTGCGAACAACCAGTCGCGAACCATTTCAACTCCCCCTCCCATTCCTCAGACGACATGTCCATCCTGGGCCTCCTGCAGTGCCACAACGATGCCACCCGAAGGTTGCAGGAACAGCAACTCATATTCCGCTTGGGAACCCTGCAGCCCAATGGTATCAATGTGGATTTCACAAGTTTCAAAATCTCCCCTCCCCCCACCGCATCCCAAAACCAGTCC
>NW_025973427.1:407-9081 GCF_021869965.1 Rhincodon typus
CCTATCCCCTCCTCCCACCTCAAGCCGCACCTCCATCTCCTACCGACCAACCTCATCCCGCCCCCTTGACCTGTCCGTCCTCCCTGGACTGACCTATCCCCTTCCTAACTCCCTACCTACACTCACCTTTCCTGGCTCCATCCCCGCCTCTTTGACCTGTTTGTTTCCTCTCCACCTATCCTCTCCTCTATCCCTCTTCTATCCGCCTCCCACTCTCTCCCTATTTATTTCAGAACCCCCTTCCCCTCCCCCTTTTCTGATGAAGGGTCTAGGCCCGAAACGTCAGCCTCTCTGCTCCTATGATGCTGCTTGGCCTGCTGTGTTCATCCAGCCCTGCACCTTGTTGTCTAGGGAATGCAATGCCTTTCTTGGTAGGGATGTTCCTTCATTATCTGCTCAGAGATTGCAAAAAAGTACCCAATGAGTGATTTTTTTTATTTTTTTTCCCAGCTGCCCCTGAAAGTCTATTCCACTCTCATTTTAATTGGAGGCTAGTTTCATATGAAACCCAGAGAGAGGGAGGGAGGGAGGGAGGAAGTGAGACCAGTCTTGTGGGTGATGATTGGATCGATGGGCTTTGATGAACAAAGATGAAAGAATGTGTGGACTTGGGCATAATTGTAGTTATTTAAGTACATTCCCACTTTCTTGATCCATTAAATGACATTGTTAGTTTTTTGCCAGGTTATGCTTCCCACTGGACATCAAAGCAGAGAAACTTCAGGCCATTAATGTTTTTGTCATGATGAAAATATACAATTATTAAAGACTAAATGACTGCATTTCTACTCTGCCTAGTTCCACGTGCTGTACTATTGCTTTCCTTCTCATCTGTCTTTCTTACTGGAACCAACCTCTGTTTGATTTTATAGACAGCATCTTAAATCAATAAAGTGTTCCATAAATATTTGAACATTTTTATTTTCCTTTGCTGGAAGGATATCCTCATAGCATTCTAATTCCACTTACTACTTTTATATAATGTTTATTATCCCTGAATGCCAATCAATGCACATTTCTGTTTGAAAATGCTTCTGCTAATTAGATGCTGGGATAAAAGGTTTGATACAGCCTTATTTGTCAATGTTCTTATCCTGCACATAATAAAAGGAATATATGATCATAGACCATGTAGTGTGTGATCTGTTTATACCAATTGGCAATATGCAGTATCCTGGTTTCTCCAAAGCCCGCGATGTTGCAAGTGTCCCTTGCGGACCTACTGTGGCATTGGTCATTAAAGGCTAAAGGACTGTTGTGCAGTATTGTTCCATTATTAAAATGTTGTTGCCCCTTTTAAATTCCTGAAATTGAACTGCTGTGGAATTAAAAACCAAATAGTAACAGATCAGTTCAAAGCAACTTTCTCTTAATTGATTCTTTGATCAAAGAAGCCTTTTTAATTGTGACTCTTAGGCTGTTACAGCTGACTTGTTAGCATCCCTTTGGGAGATCAATACTAGTGGCTGCATTGATATTGCTCTTTTCTACATTATTCAAAAGTTAAAGTTCTCACTTGGAAGTCAATTGGAAAGTATTTTCAGATTATGAAAAGGTTTCTCTGTACCAGTGATCTTTTGCTCCTGAAAGTTCTTTATTATTTGAGTACAGCTGATTTTAAAAGCTTCAAAAAAATCCTTGCAAACCGACTATAGTCCTGAAATTCTCTGTCCCCATTCTGCCATTGTTACTTTGCAAGTGCACTGAGTCTGTAAGTATATAAAAAGACATTCTTTGATCTTGACCAATACCGCATGCTGAGTCCTGACGAAGGGTTTCAGCCCAAAACATTGACTTTCCTCCTCCTCGGATGCTGTCGGATGCTCCATATTTATTGATCCCCACATCCTACAATATGCCAAAGTCTATTGTCTGAAAGGCACATGCAGCAGATACACAGAAACACCACTCTGCAAGTTCCCCTCCAAATCCCACATCATGGGGTGGCACAGTGGCTCAGTGGTTAGCATTTGCTGCCTCACAGCACCAGGGACCCGGGTTCGATTCCACCCATGGGCGACTATCCGTGTGGAGTTTGCACATTCTCCCTGTGTTTGCATGGGTGTCCTCCAGGTGCTCCGGTTTCCTCCCACAGTCCAAAGATGTGCAGGGAAGGTGGATTAGTTTTTGGAAATGTAGCGTTACAGAGATAGGATAGGAGGTGGAGTCTGGGTGGGCTGCACTTCAGAGAGTCAGTGTGGACTTGTTGGGACGAATGGCCTGTTTCCATACTGTAAGGATTCTATTCTCTTCTGTCTTGGCACTGTATTAGCTAATCTTTCAGTGTTGCTGGTCAAAATCTTGGTACTGTGTCCCTGACAGGATAGTAGGTGTACCTACATGACACAAACTGCAGCAGTTGAAGCCAACTCACCATCATATCCAGAACAATTAAAGATGTGCAATAAATGCTGGCCTGGCCAGCAAAACCCACGTCCCATGAGGGAATTTTTAAATAAACTATCTTAAGTCTTTTCAGAAAAGTGCACACTATACATTTTTTTAATATTGTGGAAGTGATTGGCACAATCCAGTATATACCTCACATGTCACCTTTACTTTGTGACTCTTCTGAATGTTTTATGTAGGGATCTGAATTGATTGCAGTGGAGGGTAGGGTTGCCTTTTTGATCAGTGCCTGCCTATGTTTCACCTGAACAAAGTACAACAGGCAGTTTAAACATTTTGGGGTACCTCAAATGTGCCCATGACAACCCGATCGCAAATTTCAAGTGGGACTGTAAAGGGGCAGGCATCACACCCAGAGATGGTAAGAACTGCCGATGCTGGAGTCAGAGATAACGCAGTGTGGAGCTGGAGGAACACAGCAGGCCAGGCAGCAACAGAGGAGCAGGAAAGCTGACATTTCCCGACCCGAAACGTCAGCTTTCCAGACATCACGCCCAAATGTTTCTGACTTAAAACTGTCTAAATATTATACAGAGGTGGGTCTCATGCTCGACGGAGAACTCCAGCCATGATTTACGTATACAAATGTGTGACATGCCATGCATGGTGATATAAGCAACTACTGGTTAGACAGTCTGCAATGTTTGGCAGTCACTTGAAACAAAAATGCATCTCTCAGACCCACTGAGGAAGGGCTGGACAGGCTGGGCCTGTATCCTCTGGAGTTTAGAGGAGTCAGATGTGACTCGGTTGAACTATATAAGATCCTGAGGGTCTTGACCGGGTGGATATGGAAAGGATGTTTCCCCTTGTGGGAGAATCTAGAACCAGGGGTCATACATTTCTTCACACAGAGAGTGGTGGGCGTGTGGAATGCGCTGCTGGCAGTGGTAGTGGAGTCAGATACTTTAGAGACTTTTAAGCGACTCTTGGATAGGCACATGGAGGATAGTGAAATGTTGGGTATGCAGGGTAGATTGATCTTAGTAGGATAATAGGTCGGCACAACATCGTGGGCCAAAGGGCCTGTACTGTGCTGTACTGTTCTATGTTCCAAAACAGATGAGGAAACATTTCATCTTTCAGAGTGATGAGTGTCTTTAGAATTACCTTCCTCGAAAGGCAGTTGATGCAGAATCTTTAAATATTTTTAAGGAAGAGGTAGATAGATTCTTGATGACCAAGGTGATGAAAGATTACTGGGGGATATACAGGAATGTAGAGTTGAGGTTAAAATCAGATCAGCCAAGATCTTATTGAATGGCAGAGCAGACTCCAAGGACTGAGCGGCCTATTTTTGTTCCTTGTTCATATGACCCTGCTGGCAACTCAGTGGCTGATGAGGAAAAGATTTGGTCTCTTCCTTATCTCCCATCCCAAATGCCGTGTGGTCAAATCTTAGACTTCACCTATTTGTACCTGGAAAATCATGGGCAAGGTCCTGCGTCTGGGAAAGGACTTGCTTCTTTACATCATGGGGCACTATCTGGACTTGCCAACTTTTAGATTATGATTGTATTTCCTTCAAGTCTGCAGCTCTGGTTGGAGCTCCTCCAAGGAAGGCCCCAAGTTTTTGAGCATAATGATTCCTTTGTGGGACCTGCAGGAGAAGATGCAGCTCTGGGATTGGGCCCACATCTGACCTGGAGGCTCCACGTGGGAGTAGGAGAATTTCCTGCATCCATCTGCCGCACTAGCCCTATTGTAACCACCAAGGCACAATAGGATGGACATTTTAACTCCCATAGCCCAGCTACAGGATTCAAACCAGGCACAAGGTCAGGTGGTTCAGGCATCCTGTGATACTGGCATGAGGCTGGGAGCCAAGAGGAGTAATTAACATATTGATATTATTGTTTCTGATTTCACTATAGGCCAGTTCAGTGCGTGAGTGCAAATGCTGCGTCTTTCAGTGTGGTGATTCTGCCAGGTTTCCACCCTAATGCTTAGTACTTCACATTTTCTTTTCCTCAAAAATGCAGAAGCATTGCACTCGGAATATTCAGTGCAAAATCACAATCAGGTGTGCGTTACCATTTCCCGAATTTGTGTAGTCAGTGAGTATGACTCCCAACTACAAGCAAGATTTTTGGAAAAATACTCCCTTTTGTCCACGGTGGATCTCCAGCACAACCTTTGTCTATCCATCTGCTACTCATCGTGTTTATTTGTAATTGTGTTCATGTTTTAAATACAAATCATTCCTGCTGTAATCTGAGCTAACAGAAATTATTTACGTGCTGCCATTTCTAATGTTTTTGGTTTCACTTCAGACCAACAGGAGGGCCAGATGGTGAATAAGTGTAAATTCTTTAGCTTGGAAAAATGAAAAGTGCAGTGGATCTATATATTTTTTAAAAAATCTGTCCAGCTATTATGATGATGCTTTTACTCTGGCTTCTTAATATGTTCAATGTTGGACTATCTCACTTTGGAACTTACAAATTTAATAATTTCAAAGGCAAAAGGAAATTAAATTGTACAGAAAGTCAAAGTTAATCATTTCCTCCTTGATTCCAGTATCACATGCATCTGAAATTTACTGTGTTCCTAACTCTGTAATCATTGGATCTTGAACAGCTTATGCTAAAAACCAAATCATTAGATTCATAAGATCACAGCTTCATACAACATAGTGAGGCCATTCAGCCATTGTGCCTGCTTCAGATCTTTCAAAACACCATCCAATTAATCCCACTATCCCACTCCTTGGGTCCACATTTAAAAACAAAAATAGGTTGAAATGCTTCAGTCACTGCTCTTAGAAGTTACCGGAAGCCATGAATTTAATGTGTGGTTATGGCATGATTCAATCATAAGCAAGTTTTTGTCTTATCCACATATTTACGCAGCCTTTCCTTCCCATCACGCTTGCCTTGAGTTAACCTATCTGCTGAAGGACATTAGAGGTTTTGAGTGAGGACGAACCGAACTTTACATTTTAGAATTGAAGTTTTCCTTTTTTAAAAACGTAACAAATTCAATTGCCAGAACATGGAACTTTATCCATTACTGATTGTCTGTGCATATCAGTGTATTCAATACATGAGAGCGATACATTAATAAATATCTTCTTCATGTGACTTCATTGCACGAGAGAAAATCAGCTGCCCTCTGGATGCCCTGGTATATGTGAAGATATCAAAGCTTCTCTGCCAATAACTTACCCTTCACACCACACACCACACACCATCCTGACTTGGAACTACATCACCATTCCTTTGTGATTGCTGGGTCAGAACTCCCTCCCTGACAGCACTGTGTGTGTACTGATACATCCCAAGAACTGCAGCGGTTCAAAAAGACTGCTTACCTACACCACCACAAGGCAATTATGGATGGATAATAAGTAGTAGCCTAATCAGAAAAGTCTACATCCCATGATCAAATGAAAAGGACTGCTCTAAAATATTGTGAGTCGAGTATCATTGTGAAATATCCAGCTTATCGTAATGTAACACTCAAGGAAAATATGGGCACAAGTGGAATGTTGTCACTATAAACTTATAAATCTTTGCACCTGTGAAATGAAATCATGACTCATTCAAACACCCATTGTCTAGGCTAATACATGGCTGAATAGTCACAAGGTTCTAAATGATGCGAAGTACCTGTGAGATTTCACCTCTTTCCCCTAAGCATGTTGACCATAATCCAAAACTAAACTAGTCCCACCTGCCTGCACCTGGCCCATATCCCTCCAAACCTTTCCGATTTGTGTACTAATCCAAATGTCTTTTAAATGTAACTACCCGCATCCACCACTTTCTCTGGAAGTTCATCCCACACACAAACCACTCTGTGTTACAAAAAAAAAATCTTTCTCCTTTTACCTTAAAAATATGCCCCCTTGCCTTGAAATCCCCCACCCTAGGGAAAAGACACCTGTTATTCACCTTATCTGTACCCCTCGTTGTTTTATAAACCTCTATAAGATCAGCTCTCAACTTCCTATGCTCCAGTGAAAGAAGACCCAGCCTATCCTGCCTCTCCTCATAACTCTAACCCTCCACTCTCGGCAACATCCTGGTAAATATCTTTTGAACCGTCTCCAACGTAATAATATTCTTCCTATAGCAGTATGACCAGAACTGGACACAGTACTGTAGAAGAGGCCCCAACATCCTGTACAACCTTGATAGTCCCAACTCCTATATTCAAAGACCTGAGCAATGAAGTCATCATGACTCAGAAAAGCAGATAATTGTTCCCCAAGCTGTTACAAAATGTGTAAAATCCCAGTGAGATCACAAAGATGACCATTTGCCTGCCTGATTGTTTTGTCCTGAATTGTAATTTGCATTAAGTTTTCCCATGAACGAAAGATTTTGAAAGAGTTCAGTGAGGTTGGGAGTGGGTGTATGGGAAGAGAGCGAGAATGTAGGTCGGGGAGGGTGGCGAGAGTGATGACATTGGGAGAAGTGAGAGGATAGAGGATGGACCCCTGTCCACCACTGCCCCCACCCTCCCTTCCCACCAGCTGTCACAAACGCTCCCTTTCTACCATCCCTGTTTCTCCCTATCGCCCATTCTCCCGGATATGCTAACTTAAGCAGCATAAGCAAATACAGCCTTTAATATTAGCACTGACCCAGTTATCTCTAAAACGATGGCCATTCATCACTTCGATGCTTGATCTGGTGAACCTAGGTCTACTCTTCTATAAGAATTCCTTCTTTTCAGCTATTTTTAAAAATCTTTTCAGTTACACCAAGAGAAGATGGGGGAGAGAGAGAGGTTGTTTGTGTGCAAAAAGATTTGGGCAATGTTCAAGCTTGAGCTGATGCGTGACAACTGACACTCATGCCAGGCAATGACCATGTCCAACAAAACAGAACGAAGAACACGGAAAACACTGGAGAAACACAGCGGGTCTGCCAGTATCTGTGGAGAAACAGTTCCGAGTAGATTTGTATTGGACTCAATTTTCACTCTATTTCTCTCTCCACAGATGCTGTTGGACCTGCTAAGTTTATTCCACATTCTGTGTTTTGTTTCTGATTTCCAGAATCCACAGTATTTTGCTTTTATAAGACAGAAACAACCCTTCCTGAAACTAATTGCACAAAACTGAGCACAGTACTGGAAGAATTTACCTGCTGTTTCCTCTAATCTTTTTACTTTTGTTTTCATAATTCTTGGGAGGTGGGCATCACATATATTGTCCACCCCCAATTAACATGTAAGCCAAACCCACTGAGCACAGTAGATTTCCTTCCAGTTCTTTTTATTCATTCGTGGGATGTGGACGTCGCTGGCTGGCCCTTGAAGAGGCCTTGTAGTGATTGCAACAGCTGAGTGGCTTGCTAGACCACTTCGCAGAGCAATTGAGAGTCCGCTACATAGTGTGGGTGTGGAGTCACATGTAGGCCAGACCAGATGAGGATGGCATTACCCACCCTGAAGGACATTAGTGAATCAGATTTTTTTTTTCCTCTGAGAATCAACCAATGGTTTCATGGTTGTCAGTAGGTTCTTAATTCCAGATATATTTTTTTAATTATTGAATTCAAATTCCACCATCTGCCTTGGCAGGATTCAAACCCGGGTCCCTAGGACATTACCTAGGTCTCTGTATTAACAGCCTAGTGAGAATTCCATTAGGCCATCATCTGCCCAAACGAATAAGGAGTGGAAAGGAAAAGTTAGCATTCATTCTTAATGTGCCAGTCGTGTCTCATAATCAAAATCTAATTTGGATTAATCTGTTCTGTAGTGTACTAAGTGCACTTCGGTATATGCAGGTCAGGCATCCTTTATGGTAAAAACTCAATAAAAGGTGAATCCATTCACCTATTTTGTTCTGCCATTTGTACATCTGCCAAGCTGCATATCTGGTTTAGATTGAAGAGGTTTCAATTTGTTTATAACTGTATTTGCTGAATCCAGTTCAGCCAAAAAATGTAATCAGAGGTAGTAGGAACTGCAGATGCTGGAGAATCCGAGACAAGAAGGTGCAGAGCTGGATGAACACAGCAGGCCAAGCAGCATCATAGGAGCAAAAAGGCTTGCTTCAGGACATGGTCGAGCAGTTTCAAGGCCGAAGAGATTACTTGAGAGTTGCAGTGGGAGAGAGATCCCCTGAGGTTTGTCCAGAGGGAGGAGGGTAACTTCTTCAGGCTAGGCATCCTTAGAAGAGGCTTCGCAGTGGGGTTAAAATTGATTCAGAGATAGTAGGAACTGCAGATGCTGGAGAATCCGAGACAACAAGATGCAGAGCTGGATGAACACAGCAGGCCAAGCATCATCATAGGAGCAAAAAATG
>NW_025973428.1:0-6186 GCF_021869965.1 Rhincodon typus
TCATATTTATATGTTTCTATAAGAACCCCCATCATTCTTCAAAATTCCAATGGGTATAGTCCTGGTCTACTTGATCTCTTCTCATAAGCCAACCCTTTCAAATCCAGCATCAACCTAGTGAACCTCCTAGTGGCCAATTCCTGGGATCGGAGAGGGGGCAAGATCCCCGGTCCACCTGAGAGGCAAAGACTTCTGGGAAGTTCCCAGTGATCTGGTCATTCCATTCTGTTTAGACAAATCCTTTAAATTCTGGGTTAGTAGGAAATTTGGGCTCACAGTCTTGCTCTTCCCAGTTTCATGGGGGCATTTGACCCTTTTCTCAATGCCACAGCTGAACTCATGCCAGCTCAGAGTCAGCACCAACCCCCCTGATGCCAATGAAGAAACCTTTACTTGTTGGCACTAAGGGCTAAAGTAGAAAGTTTCCATCACTGCCATTGGGCCGAATGGCAGCGATCTGACATTCCAGATGGTAGCTGCCATTATCGACTAGCTCATTCTAGCAAGGCTCCTCCTTGGCTAAATGAACCATCTTGCCTTGCATCTTCATGCCCACAATGCAGTTGTTTGGTGTCTTTGTCCTGAGTTCTTCCTTCCTGAATGTTCTACATCTGCGAGTCCATCCTCAGGGCTGCGGCCTACGTTAGTTTAACAAAAAAGAAGAAAACAGTTCCATGATTGTACACTAACGGGTTAAAAATTGCCGACTGGCACCTCTGCCATCCCTTGGCAGGCCTGATGGGAGCTACCCCAGCTGTACAAGTGAAGTCGTCGTATGGGGCGTGAGTTGGCAGAATTCTGCTCTGCCACTCCCGTGCCAACAGAGCAGTCCCCCAGAAACGGGGGTCCCAGAAACTGCCCTTTGTGTAAACAAAAACATTTGACAGACAAAATGAGTGCAAAAAGAACAGGACACAGCGCTCCTGTTCATGGGGAGCTGGTGGTATTGTGGTCGTGTCACTGGATTAGTAATGCTTTGCGGTGATGGAATTTAAATTCAATTAATGAACCTGGAAAGTAGTGCCAACTGTAACAAACAGTGCTGTTAAAATCCCAGCTGATGCCCTTTAGGGAGGGAAGTCTGCCATCCTTATCCTGTCTGGCCTACACGTGACTCCAGGCCCACAGCGATGGGGTTGACTCTCAACTGTCCTCTGAAATGGCTAAGCAAGGCACTCAGTTCAAAGGGGTAATGAAAGGATACATTTAAAATTCCACCAGAGCCTCATGCTTGTGGCCTGTCTAAATGCAATTAATATTCGCATAGAGTCATACAGCATGAAAAGACATCTACCATTAACCCTATCTATGCCCCTCATGATTTTATAACCCTCAACCTCCTACACTCCAGTAAAAAAGGCCCAACCTCTCCTTATAACTCAAACCCTCCATTCCTGGCAACATCCTGGTAAATCTCTTCTGAACCCTCTCCAGCTTAATAAAAACCTTCCTATAACAGGGCAACCAGAACTGGACACAGTACCCAGAAGAGGCCTCACCAATGTCGTGTACAACCTCAACATGACGTCCCAACGTCTATACTCAAAGGGCTGAGCAATGAAGGTAAGCAGAGTGGCACAGTGGCTCAGTGGTTAGTACTGCTACTTACAGCACCAGGGACCTGGGTTCAATTCCACCCTTGGGCAACTGTCTGTGTGGAGTTTGCACATTCTCCCTGTGTCTGTACAGGCTAGGTGGATTGGCTATGCTAAATGGCCCATAGTGTTCTGGGATGTGTAGATTAAGTGGGTGGGATGCTCTGAGGGTCAGTGTGGACTTGTTGGGCCAAAGGGCCTGTTCCCCCACTGTAGGGAATTCTACAATTCATGCCAACCACCTTGTCTATATGTCCTGTGAACTTCAAAGAATTATGTACCTGAAACCCTAGGCCCCTCTGTCTACAACACTACCCAGGGCCCTCCCATTAATTGTATAAGCTCTACCCTTGCATTTTGAAACAATACCTCACATTTATCCAAGATAACAAGGTGTAGAGCTGGATGAACACAGCAGGCCAAGCAGCATCTGAGAAGCAGAAAAGCTGACGTTTCAGGTCTGGACCCCTCTTCAATCTCGCATTTATCCAGTCCATTGACCCATTTGGTCAAGATTTCTTTGAAATCTCAGAAAACCTTCTTCACTGTCTACATTGCCGCCAACTTTGGTGTCGTCCACAAACTTACTGACCATGCCTCCTATATTCTCATCCAAATCATTTATATAAATGACAAACAAAAGTGGACCCAGTACCGATCCCTGTGGAACACCGCTGGTCACAGGCCTCCAGTCTGAAAAACAGCCCTCCACCAGCACCCTCTGTCTCCTGCCGTTAAATCAGTTATGTATCCAATTGGCAAGCTCACTGTAGATCCCAAGTGACCTGACTTCACTAATTAGTTCACCGTGCAGAACCTTGTCAAAGGCTTTATTATATTCCAAGTAAACAACGGACATTGCTGTGTGTCTCGATATGAATTGAAACATGTTTGTCAAACACTTTTTCTCATGATAAAATCGAAAGAGAAGTCTCTGGAATCGAAACATTAACACTCTCTCTCTCTGCACGGATACTGCCAGACCTGCTGAGTTTCTCCAGCTCTCTCTGTTTTTGGTTTCATATTTTCACAATGTTCACGTAATGCTTGAACATCAGTCCTCAGACTCAGGACTGAAATAACAGCAAGCAAAGTCTCCCGATAAAATGATTCCTCCAGTTAAATGCAGTGAGTGGAGAACATTTGTATATCACAAACGATGCTTGTAAAATTGATTTCAGTCACTTACAGCTATCTCCAGGCTGGGGAATTACCCGAGTATCTCTATTCTGTCTGGGAATAACAGGGACTTGTTTTCAATTCTTTCATGAGATGTGGGTGTTGTTGGCTGGGCTAGCATAGGTGTCCATTCCTAATTGCCCCTGAAAGGGTGGTAGTGAGCTGCCTTCTTGAACCGCTGTAGTCTGTGTGCTGTAGGGACACCCACACGGTGCTGTTAACGAGGGAGTTCAGGATTTTGACCCGGTGACACTGAAGGAATGGGTAGCAGTGGGGAGACGCTGAATGCAGCCTTATTTAAATGTACATTTTCTGGTCATTGCCTGTCAATTATTCGCAGGTTGAGTGAAAGGCACCTTAGCTCACCACACTGCAGAGCAAGAAGGTCGCTGTGTTCAACGTTCTCTTGAAAGGTTCAAGTGTATATTCGAGCAAAATGCTGAACGAATGCTGGCTTCGGAGGAGACCTTACACTGAAGCCCTCGGCTGCCTTCTTCTGGTGGATAGATGGATGTCAGTGGGATCTCGCTCACATAGAATAGATGCATTGGCCTCCTCTCTGTCACACCCAATGTGTGGCTGTCTTTACAAGGTGCCTTGATTGTTTAGTGGTCGATGCTAGCATTTTCAAGACTAGGAACAAAATGTTTCTTTTAGGGCATCAAGGGATAATGAGCAAAGGCTGATGGGAGTTGACGTAGAGATTGGCTCTGATCTGATGGAAAGGTGGGCACCTCTGCTTACTTGAGTATCTGGTCCTATTGTACCCAAATTGCCTGCAAAGTTCAACAGTGCTCATTCTACTTCACTGCACAGCATTATAGACATCTGTATATATTTACTTAGGAAGGGCGTTCGTAAGAGCATCTTTTTTTAAATTTATTCATCAGTGGCTGGACCAGCATTCATTGCCCCATCCCTAATTACCCAGAGGGCAGTTAAGAGTCAACCACATTGCTGTGAGTCTGGAGTCATGTGTAGGGAAGGATGGCAGATTTCCTTCTCCAAAGGGCATTAATGAACCAGATGAGATTTTCTGACAATCATGCTCATCATTAAACTCTTAAAAAAACAATTGAGATTTTTATTGACGTCAAACTCCACCACCTACCGTGGCAGGATTTGAACCCAGGTGCACACAACATCACCTGGGGGTTCATGCATTAATAGGCCATCACCCCCCCTCACCCTGCCATCAGCTATAGGATTGGGAAGGGTGGTGGACTTGGGCAGAGATTGAGCTCAGGGATGCCCTTTTGTTTTATTAGACGATGCCGTCAAGAATCAGTGTTCTTACGTTCAGCCAAGCCAGGCCGGCAACACAAAGGAACAACCCTGTCACCAAACAAGATAGACGTTTGTCATTTAGGTTTTGGTGTGTGATCAAACTTGAAATTGTTAGCGCCCCCTGCTGAAGCTGGCCTATATTTAGCCGCAGTGGGTGGTTTCTGGAGGTTGATGTTATGCAGAAATGGAGCTGACAGCATCTAGTTCCAAAAATCAGGAAACTAAACAGGAACCACTTGGTGTCTCTTGTGCTAATCAACCGCTTGGTTCACAGAGCATCGGCTGGCTGAATTCATTTTCTTCAAACTGCCCACTTTTTTATTAATTGGTGACGGTTTCCAAGTTGGCAGGCATGAGCCGCTGGCATTTCTGCCCGCACCCAGCAGACTAGAGCGAGCGTGCCAGTGGCAGGGAAGGAGCTTCGGGAGGACGCTTTTGCTTTGACACATGTCTGAGTTTTTCCAGGTTGGTTTAATGAGGAGCCTTCAAGTGAAGCTGTGTTCACTGAGGTACACACTATGCTGTGATTCAATAGCCACAGACAGATCTTTTTTAAGAAGGCCAGCTCAAAGGGTCAAGCGACAGGGTCCAACCTCATTACTCTTGTTCAAAATATATTGAAACTGTATCATAGGGCTATTTTGAACCTTCTGTTTGACACCAGTTGGCATCAATAATGACTGAAATATCTCAAGTGGTCAAGGAGCAGCCTTTTGCGAGGTCAAAATGGAGACTCCCTCTTCTTGATGGTTCAACACCAAATGCCAAGCTTTTGCCTTCTCTGTTGCCAGGATATGGACAGTGCATGCAAGGCCACAGTTATCACCCAGCCCTTCCAAGGACACTCGGGGTCAGCTGTGGGACTGGAATTACATGTAGGCCCAAATCGGAATAAACAAGGAAGTTAATTCCATGGAATAAAGCTTGTGGTTTACATCGGATTGAGGAATCCTTTTCCGGTCTGCTCCTTCTTTCTATGAGCCCTCCTTCCTCCCAAAGACGCTTTTGTTTTCTCTCAGGGTAAGGACACTGCTCCAGCTCCAGCTCCTCTCTGGAGTTTGCACATTCTCCCCATGTCTGCGTGGGTTTCCTCTGGGTGCTCCGGTTTCCTCCCACCGTCTAAAGATGTGCAGGCTAGGCAGGTTAGCCATGCTAAATTGCCCCATAGTGTCCAGGGATGTGTAGGTTAGAGTGGATTAGCCATGGGGAATGCAGGGTTACAAGGATAGGCTAGTGGGGTGAGTCTGGGTGGGATGTTCTTCGGAGGGTCAGTGTGAGCTTTATTGGCCGAATGGCCTGCTCCCACACTGTACGGATTCTATGAAGGTCGAAAAGAGATGGTGGTTGAGAAGCAGTGTTAAGGAGATACCAATTTGCAAGTTTCCAACTTGCCACATGAAGGAATTTCCATAACTTTAGGAATGGTTGGAGGGTGCTGGGGGTCGGTGGGGAATGAGTGTGAAAAGGTGCAGTCAATGGGGATCCAACAAGCCAACGTTGCAATGTCTCACAAACACAAGGAGGTCACACCAAGCCTTTCCCAAACATTGTGTTAGGAAGGGGATCCAGAGGCTTGGGGAGGAGAGTTCCCAGGATGGTGCCAGGGATGAGGGACCTCTGTTACATGGAGAGACTGGAAGAAACTGGGACTACTCCCGGTGGAGCAGAGAGGGACGAATATCCTCAAGATGGTGGCGAAGGGGTCGGCACCTGATCGTGGGGCTTGGCCACTTGCGGGCACCATGCCGCATCCACATCTTCATCGGCCGTGGCGGCTTCGGTGTTCTCCTGTGGTTTCTTTTCTCCTGTGGGGTGTCGCTTGAGGGCTGGGTCCCGCTCAGCCCCAGATCCATGGGCGGCTCCGACTCAGTCTCTGGGTCAGTAGGTGGAAGAGCCTGAAGCTCTTTATGAATCCTGACCGTTGGCAGCAAACGGAAGTGTAGCAGAGGGGAACAAGAAGGAGAAGAAAAGATGAACTCCAGTGTTTCAAGATGGCGCTGGAGTGTGGCGACACTTCGCGTTTTGCATGGCAAAAAATACTTTTCACTGTGTTTTTCATGCGACAACAAACCTAAATCTAAGGGGAAATTTCATAGAGGAGTTAAAGCCATGAGGAAGTTTGACA
>NW_025973428.1:6286-9081 GCF_021869965.1 Rhincodon typus
GGGAACCAGATCTGTCCTGGCGCACCCACGGTGACGCGATGGTCAGGAAAGCACAACAACATCTCTAGCCCCTCAGGAGGCTAAGGACATTTGGAATGTCTGTAAAGACTCTTACTAATTTTCATAGATGCACTGTAGAGGGCATTCTGGGGTGGCACGGTGGCACAGTGGTTAGCACTGCTGCCTCACAGCGCCAGGGACCCGGGTTCGATTCCACCCTTGGGCGACTGTCTGTGTGGAGTTTGCACGTTCTCCCTGTGTCTGCGTGGGTTTCCTCCGGGTGCCCTGGTTTCCTCCCACAGTCCAAAGGTGTGCAGGTTAGAGTGGATTGGCCGTGCTAAATTGCCCGTAGTGTTCAGGGAGGTATAGATTAGATGGGTTATAGGGGGATGGGTCTGGGTGGAATGCTCTGAGAGTCAGTGTGGACTTGTTGGGCCGAAGGGCCTGTTTCCACACTGTAGGGATTCTATGACTTTCTATTCTATCTGGATCCATCACGGCTTGGCACGGCAACAGCTCTGCCCAGGACCATAAGAAACTACAGAGAGTTGTGAACACATCCCAGACCATCACACAAACCAACCTTCCATCCATTGACTCCATCTATACTTCCCACTGCCTCGGGAAAGCAGCCAACAGCATCAAAGATCCCTCCCACCCCGGTTAGACTCTCTTCCACCGTCTTCCATCAGGCAGAAGATACAGAAGCTTAAACATGCGTACCAACAGATTCAAGAACAGTTTCTTCCCTGCTGTTATTAGACTTCTAAATGTACCCCTCAAATTTCAAATCTAATGTTGATCTTGCTTTGTGCACCTTCTTTGCAGCTGTAACATTGTATTCCTCACTCTGTTCTAATCCCTTAATGCACTTTGTATGGTATGATCTGCCTGTACTGCACACAGAACAAAACATTTCACTGTACCCAGGTACATGTGACAATAATAAATCAAATCAGAGGGGGCAACAAACGGTGAAACAACCTGAAGGGAAACGAGGAGATTTGGTTTAATGTCATGAATTGCTACCATCAGGGACTTGTCTGAAAGGGGCAGAGGAGGCAATAAGAAAGCTAAAAGGGGACTTGGGGAAACACCTTGAAATGGAAAAATGTGTGTGGCAGTTGGGAAAAAGGGTGAGATGGTGTCAGCCTTGGCTTCGTGCAGGTAACACTGGAGTCTGGGACTGGCGGGTTCAAGTCTTAATCCAAAGACCTGAACGCAAAATCTTGGCTGATACTCAGTGCAGTCTTCCAGACAAGATATTCGCTGAGGCCCCCTCTTCCTTCTCAAGCAAGTGTCTAAGATCCTGTTTCATTGGTCAAAGTACAGCAAAGATCCCCCCCGCCCAGGGTCCTGACCAGCATCACTGGAATGAATTAGCTCACTTACATCCCATTACCGGCTGTAGGAGCTTGCTCTGAGCAAATTGGCTACTGCACTACAACAGTAACCATGCCTCCTCCCATTGGCTGTAAATTGCAATGCAAATATGAGCATGTTCTTTCAGATTCGATATCTTTTTTGATTTGATTTATTGTAGTCACATGTACCTAAGTACAGTGAAAAGCTTTGTTTTGTGAGCAGTACAGGCAGATCATAGCAAACACGACATGCAGGGCATAGGGTGCTTGGACAGAGTGAGGCATGCAGGGTTACACTGCACAAGAGGTGCGCAAAACAAGATCAGCATTATTTGAAGTTAGAGAGCCCAATCATCAGTCTAATAATGGCAAGGAAGAAGCTGTTCTTGAACCTGTTGGTGTGTGTGAGCATGCACAGGTATGATGGGCCAAATGGCCTCCCTGTGTGCTGTAAGACTCTGGGACTGAGACGACTGCTGGGTTGTTTCACCTGAGGGTCACCACGACTCAGAGGGGAAGAGGCTGAGAATGAGGGATTATTCACAGTAACCTCAGCTGATGTGGGAATTGAACCTATGCTGTTGGTTTTGTTCTGATTTAGTAAGCCATCTGGTGTGGGGCCACCAAGATGCAGTGGGGAAAGACCCCTGTCTGAGGTCTTTCTGCTGAAGGTAAATGAGGATCTGTTCAGTTATCCTGCCCTTCTGCTGCCTCAAATGTAAGTAAATATAGTCTTGTATGTAGGAGATGCCTTTGGGGATTTTTTTGGATAGAGTCAAACTCCAGAGTTTGTTTGTTTCCTTGATATTATACTGTACAGGACCAAACTCTGTTTGTGACTATGTATATGTACAAAGAGAAGTTTTTAAAAATAAAGCACATTATTGTAACATAAAAAAAAATTAGAAAACTGTCCAGTGGCCAAAATACAATTGGGGGAGGGGTCTGTTCAATTATTGGACCCTCCCGGTGCTTCAAATACACATAAACAGTATCTTGCATAAGTAAGAAATGCCTTTGGGATTATTTGTTGGAACTGTTGGGAAAGTCAAACTCCAATGTTGGTTTGTTCTCCATTTCATAGAATCACAGAATCCCTACAGTGTGGAAACAGGCCCTTCAGCCCAACAAGTACACACCAACCCTCAGAGCATCCCACCCAGACCCATTCCCCTACCCCTGCATTTCCCAGTGTCTAACCCACTGAACCTACACATCCCTGAAAACTATGGGCAATTTAGCACAGCCAATCCACCCTAACCTACACATCCCTGAACACTACGGGTAATTTAGCATGGCCAACCCACCTTAACCTGCACATCCCTGAACACTATGGGACAATTTAGCACGGCCAATCCACCCTAACCTGCACATCCCTGAACACTATGGGTAATTTAGCATGGCCAATCCACCCTAACCTGCACATCCCTG
>NW_025973429.1:0-7500 GCF_021869965.1 Rhincodon typus
GACAGATGTCAGAGGTAGGTTCTTTACTCAGAGAGTAGTAAGGGCGTCGAATGCCCTGCCTGCAAAAGTAGTAGACTTGCCAACTTTAAGGGCATTTAAATGATCATTGGATAAACATGTGGATGATAATGGAATAGTTTAGGTTAGATGGGCTTCAGATTGGTTTCACAGGTCGGCGCAACATCGAGGGCCGAAGGGCCTGTACTGCGCTGTAATGTTCTATGTTCTCACAAAAGGGACAATATAAATGCAAATCGTTGATTTTGACAAAAGATACTGTTGCATTTGGGTCACAGTGGGCAATTTATTAGAACACAGGAGCTTTCAGTGGTCTTTACAACCTGTGACCAAAATGGTGCAAAACAGCTCCTCCAGTGGCAAGATGATGTAACCGATTTGATAGAGGGATCTAAAATAATGAACATTAGAACTAGAAGCAGGAGTAGGCAATTCAGCCCCTTGAGCTTGTTCTGCCATTTAATACAATCATTGTTGATTTAATCTTAGCCTCAATTCCACTTTCTTGTCTGCTCTCCATAACCCTTCAACCCATTGCTCATTAAAAATGTCTATTGCCTTGTTAAGTTTACTCAATGCCCCAGCATCTACCACACTCTGGGGTAGTGAATTCCACAGTTTCATGGCCTTTTGAGGGAAGTAATTTCTCCTCAGCTGTGTTTCAAATCTGCTAGCCCTAATCCTAAAACTATGACCTCTCATTCTAGATTGCCCCATGAGGGAACGTCCACTCTATGTCTACTTTGACGATCCCCTTTAGCATCTTATACACCTCAGTTAAATCTCCTCTCATTTTTCTAAACTCCAGAGAGAACTGGCCTAGCCTTAGGATAAGGTAGATTTACTCCCTCACAAATATCAATTTGACAGTCGTTGCAACACACTGTTGATGGGAAAACTAGATAATTTTGAGGGGTAGCCTCACTACTAAATGGCTGGGGAGCTGCAGGCCAGCTGGTGAGACAGACACACCCTAGTGTCTGGGCCAATGAAGATAGGGATGGGAAACCAGTCTACTGGTACCTCTGGCCAAATTTTGTGGAGCCCCAAGGAATCAACCAGCTCTTCAGCTAAAGAGTGCACACTGGGCAGTCTTCAAGTCAATGACCAACATTACTCAACAGGTTATCTGGTTACAGATGCGGGAGCTTATTGTGCACAAATTAGTTGCTGTGCTTCCTACAACAATGACTACACTTCCTAACAGTCCTCAATCAAGGTGTAATGCACTTTGGGCCACCCTGAAGCAGTGAAAGGTGCCATATAAATGCAGATTGTTTCATTAAAATAAAAACCTAGTGTCAGGTATAATTTTCGCATCATAAGGACTTCTCTACCTGGCTCAGGTAGAAGATTTGGAAAGACAAATCATATCCCAACATTTTAAGGTCCAGTCTTCTGCTAATGTTATGATCCCATAGTGGACAGATCCCAGAGTGAGGTAAAGCAAAGAATTGAAAATGCTGGAAATCTTAACCACACATGAACCAATCTCTATGTAAAAAAAAGTTGCCCCTCATGTCCTTTTTAAATCTTTCTCCTCTCACCTTAAAAATATGCCCCCTAGTTTTGAACTCCCCCACCGTTGGGAAAAGATCCTTGTCATTTACCCTATCTATGTTCCTCATGAGGTTATAAACCTCAATAAGGCCATCCCTCAAACTTCTACACTCCAGTGAAAGAAGTCCCAGTCTATTTTTATATCTCAAACCCTCCGTTCCGGGCACTAATACATAAAGTTTACAAGTCACATGGACGGCTCCATTGTAAATGCAGATAAAGCAAGTAATAATAGGGCTACAGTTGGACAGGGTGCCATTCACCACGAGTCTGTGACCTTTCTCAAAGGGCAATCCCACTCTTTTTCCCATATCCCTGCAATTTACTTCTCTTTCCAAGTATTCATCAAATTCACTTTTGAAGACTATTTCTGAATCTGTACCCACCACACTAGCAAGGATTGCATTCTAAATACTGATTACCCAATGTATTATGAAAAGCTTTTCTTCAGGCTATCTCTTGTTCACCTTAACTCAGCGCCACCTCATTATCAACCCAACAATCATTAGAAACAATCTGTCTGTATTTACTCTTTACAAACACTCCATGATTCTGAAGATGTCATACCAGACTCAAAACGTTAACTATTTATTTATTGTTAATTCATTCAGTGGATTTATAGGGGTGTCTGAGTGGTTAACACCTGCTGCCTCACAGCACCAGGGACACAGGTTCCATTCCACCCTCAGGCCATTGTCTGTGTGGAGTTTGCATGTTCTCCCTGTGTCTGTTTGGGTTTTCTCCGGGTGCTCGAGTTTCCTCCCACAGTCCAAAGATGTGCAGGTTAGGGTGGATTGGCCATAGGAAATTGTCCCATAGTGTCCAGGGATGTGCAGATTAGGTGGGTTAGCCGTGGGAAATGCAAGGATGGGGGAGTTGAATCTGGGTGGGATGCTCTTCAGAGGGTCGGTGTGGACTCGATGGGCTGAATGGCCTGCTTCCGTACTGTAGGGATTCAATGATTCATAATGTGGGCATTGCTTGGATAATTTATTGCCTAGGTGGCAAATAACAGTCAACCGCATTGCTGAGAGTCTGGAGTTATGGCCACTTCCTTCCCTACACGACATTAGCAAACCAAATGGGTTTTCCCAATATTTGACAATAGTTTCATCATGAGATTCTGAATTCCAGACTTTTACTGAATTCAGATTCCACCTTCTGTCATAGGTGCCATTACCTTGGTCTCCGGATTAATAGCACAAATTAATACCATAAGGCCATCACCTTCCATATCAATATCACATTTCTCTCCACAGATGCTGCCAAACCTGCTGAGTTTCTCCAGCATTCTCTGGGTCTATTTTAAATCCTTCTCTCAAACCTATTCTTAGCCTGCAACTCCTCATCTCCAGAAACATTCTGGTGAATTTCTTCTGGACTCCCAAGCAAAGCCTTCACGGCCAGTTTAAAACAAGTTGCACAAAACTGAACACAATATCCCAACTGGAGTAAACTTGCAAAAAAAAAAACACAACACCAATGTGACAACAGAAGTAGGATTTAGTAAATAGACACTCGACACAGATGTAAGGGCTTTACTCTAAATGGTTTCTAATCTTACAGCATACAGGTGGAAATAAAAGATTACTTTAAAGAAAGGTGTTTCTGTACCTTATTGAAAGTATAACTTCAATTCATTCTGCAGCTCTCAACTATATCACAAGAGATTTACACATGTCCAAATCAAAAATATTTATTTGCTACAATATTTAGTCCAGTCAGCATTGGAATACCTTTGGTCAATTTATCCAGGCAGCGGCTTGTCCCACAAACAAATTCAAATGTATTACTGATTATAAGAGTTTGAAAATATATATATATCTTTACGTAATTTACAGAGATGACAGGAAACCCCGTCTTAATATCACTGCACTAGGAGTGCAACTTCATTATACAGAAGAGACTAGGCCATATTTTAAAACAGAGAGAGAGTTAGTTTATGCAGTTATAAGATACATGACATAAACATCCCGAATGGTCACCAATAATGAGAAACTTAAATAGACCAGCCATATAAATACTGTGACTAGAAAAGCAGGGCAGAGGATGGGAATTCTGCAGCAAGTTACTTATCCCCTCACCACCCAAAGCT
Source organism: Rhincodon typus (assembly GCF_021869965.1). Lineage (NCBI taxonomy): Eukaryota > Metazoa > Chordata > Chondrichthyes > Orectolobiformes > Rhincodontidae > Rhincodon > Rhincodon typus. The sequence continues at coordinate 3,674 of NW_025973429.1, forward strand.
TGTCCTCCATCTACAAAGCACAGGTCATGAGTACGATGGAATACTCTCCGCTTGCCTTAATGAGCACAGCTCCAGTAACACTCAAGAGGCTAAAAATGATCCAGGACAAAGCAACTGCTTGATTGGCACCACATCCACCTCCTCAAACATTCACTTGTAGCACCACCAGTTCATAGGTGTAGCAATATGCATCATCTTCCACCTGCAAGATGCACTGCAGCACCTCAAGGCTCCTTCAACATCAGCTCCCAACCCACAACATAGATTTGGAAATTATATATAGATATATATAGCCATTCCAGGGTTCTGAAGAAGGGTCACAATGTTAACTCTGCTTTCTCTCCACAGGCACTGCCAGACCTGCTGAGTTTCTCCAGCAATTTGTCTTTATATGGTCATTCCTCATCTGGTGCTGATTGAAATTCCTGCAATCCCACCATAAGGGCGCCCCACATAAACTGCAGCGATTCAAGAAGCTTGTCACTATCTTCTTAAGAGTAATCGAGGATGAGCAATACATGCAGGCCTCATCAGTAATGCTCACATCACATTAACAAATAGGTAAAATAACAAAATCGCTAACATCTATAGATTTCAAACTTCTTTTAAAACAAGCTCAGCTTCCATCTGCACTGTATGTTCTATTCAATAGAAGGTGTAAGTGTTAAGTTATGCATACAATTATATACATATATACAAGTAAGAGGGGCTGTATTCACATTCTTAACAAAGGCACAATCAGCCGTTCATCAAATCATTTCGGTTCCAAGCTTATAGCGTAATCAATGTTAACAACTGCTTTCATCACTTTCACCATTGGTCTCATCTGAAGCTACCATCTGTGGAAATATGCAGAATGTCGCTCAAGTCTGAATTCCTTTCCCCATCTCCACAAATTTAATAATCAAAGAATTAAAGTTCAGAAAGCACATGTCAAGGCCACAGCCTCATTAAACAGCTTTGCAAATCAAAGGGAAACTTTGAGACAAGTAGCACTCAGCAGGTATTTGGTACAGGAGCAGAGGGTGTACGTGGGCACCTGTGAAGCACCCTTTGTCATCTTCTCCAACCCCACACCCCCGTGACGGTCACCCCACCCCTGCCCAATCTTTGGAAGTGGGGGGGGTGGTCTTAAATTTATTTTATTGACCATGCTTCTGACACTGTTCAAGGATTTTGCTACTATTTTGCTGTGGACCGCACGGATTGGAACAAAATAATTACACCAAGGTAATAACAAGAGGGGGAAAATAAACAACCGAGGTTTCCTTTTTTTTCCCTTCTATGTACATTTGAGTGTCAACTTTCACAGTCTTCACACACAAGAAGATTTAGAGCAGGGTACACTAGGATTGATAACTGGAAGGGACTGTAGTTCCTGTTGAACAACACAGCTTGTGCATTCCAGCTTACAGCCGATTGGTGTTCTGAATTCCTCCATCCACAGTCAAAGCTCCAAACCTGTTGGAAACAATTGATTAGCATCAGAATCTTCTGACAAGCTCTTTGAAGCAGAGTGTGACTTGTGTAACTTATATCACTCGACCAACACCACTTAAAGAGATGATCTGGTGGGTGTCCTTATGTGGTTTGAGAGTGCAGACTGTGTGCTAATTGGCTGTTGCATTTACAACAGTGACTACGCCCTAGAAAAGTAACCGGCTCTGATTCACTTTGAAACTGTGCAAGTACTGTATAAATGCATGGGCTTTATATATTTTTCATAATGTAGAGAATTTTGTGTCAGGATTGCTGGGATACCAAATTTAGGTTGTACTTACCTTTCCAAGATGTGATTATTCTCAGCAAGCTCTTTAACCACTCCCGCCATCTCTTCCTTCAGTTTCTTCATTCTGTGGAAAGATTTAAAGAATGCATCTTGAACAGGAAGAAAATATTATACTAATTCTTTCCACCTACAATGTGCAGTGATAAGACCACAGAATCACAGGCCTGTAACAGCACAGAAGGCTGTTTGGCATATTGTGTCTGCACCTGCTTTACGAATGAACATTATGATTCAATTCAGTTCTCCTGTCTTTTCCCCATGATCCTGAATATTGTTTCAATTTAAATAATTATCTAATGGCCTCTTGAATGCTTTCAATTGAACCTGCTCTCACCACAATTCAAGACTCTTGACTACTCGTTGTGTGAAAAATCCCATTTAACCTCACAGCGCTGAAATTCTAAGTTTCATAACTTTGCAATGCAAAATAAACATTGAGAAAATTAATGTAAAGAAATATCATTCAACATCAAAAAAGATCAAGACTCTGTTCTTTGATAAAGGAGTATTTATTTCTGAGGATACAACACTGTTAATTCTGAGATTGTTGACTTCCTTGCCGAACTGACTGGTTATCGTACAGACTTTTCATCACCATGCTAGGTAACATCATCAGTGTGGCCTCCGATGAAGCGATGGTGTTTTACTCTGCTTGGAATTTATATGATCCAGTTAGTTAAGCTGGGTTGTGTCGTATGAAGCGGAGTAGAACAACATTGCTTCGTTGGAGGCTGCACCGATGATGTTACCTAGCATGGTGATGAAACGTTTCTACGATAACCAGCCAGCTTGGCGAGGAAGCCAACAACTTCATCCACAACACAAGCTACAAATCTTTGCCAGAACCTTAAACTGTTAATTCTCTAAGCTGACTTTCATATACCACCAGATGGCAGAGTCTCAAGAAAGGGCATTCTAAAGTCTCCTTTTATGAGATTTATGTCTTGCATTACTTGCCTTACCCAGCATAGTATTTAACTTGTTATTTATTGACCGTTGGTTAAATATTAAAAGGAAAGAAAGGACGAATATTCATGCTTGGGTCACTAACATCCAGTCTCTTGAAGATTCTGTAATTTCTTCTGTTGTTTACATAAATCAAGCAAGTTTGTCTCCTTTCTAATTGTTTACAATCTATTGTGTTGTACGTTCATTGGTCAAGCATGACACCTTTCTCCCAGTGTGTTTCATTCACCAAACCCAATTGTAAACCAAAAGTTGTACTCAACCACGCTTGAGACAATTAATCAGCAAAATAGCTCCTAACATATCCTACAACAATAATAACCTGAATTGATTTAACACCTTTGAAGCAGTAAACTGTCCCAACCCATTTCACAGCAGTGTCATAAAGGAAATTTGATACGTACTGAAATATTAGTGATCACGATCAAAAGCTCTGTCAGAGAGCTAAGTTTTCAGGAGTGTCTCAAAGAACAGAAATCAAAATTTTTAGGGAATTCCAGAGTTTAGGGCCTTAGCCGCTGAAAGTACTGCCACCCATGATGCAGTGATTAAAAAAACGGAGAACTCAAGAAGGCAGAGTTTGAGGATAGCATACTGAGGGGCAGAATTGGCCTCTCAATGCTCATCCATTGTATTACTGAGAAACTGATTACTGAGGATAAACTAGATTCAAACTGGTTTATTATTACTGATGGACCAGTGAAACACATCACGTTTGGAGACCACTCACTGTCACAGATCTCAGTCCTCCCAATGTACCAGCAGAATCAATGGTCCAAAAGAACATGCCTAACTGGAGCAAGCTATTAATGCAAACCTTCATTTGTGCAAATCTGGTTTTAGACAGAAGAGCACGTCTTATGCCTTGGGTTGTCATAAGAACATATGAAATAGGAGTAGAAGACCATTCACTCCTTCAAGCCTACTGCATTTGATTTGATTTATTTTATTGTCACGTGCACCTAAGTACAGTGAACAGCTTTGTTTACAATCAGTACAGGCAGATCACAGTAAGCAAGGACATACAGATCGTAGGATGAAAAAGAAACTTGTACAGAGGCATACAGATTAC